>NC_063446.1:7072556-7372556 GCF_020379485.1 Brassica napus
AAATTTTTGAGTTTATTATTTCGAGATTAGGAATACAGAATAGTTGTGGTAAGAACGAGTATCTTTAAGATTTTTTTCCTCAATATGATGTATTTTTAAATATTTGTTCTTAAAAACTGATATTTTTGGAAAGTTCTTCATTTATTAGAGAAATACTGTAGATTTGAGTTTATGATTCAAAAATTGTGAATCAAGAATATTTGTGGTAGATGAGTATTCTTTAAAGATTTTTTACATCAATATGATTTATTTTTAAATATATTTTTTTAAAACGGCTATTTTGGAAAGTATTTCATTTTTTTTTGAAAATATTTTAATTTGGTTTATGATTAAGAAATTAGGTAACAAAAATTTGGGGGATAGTTGATTTGTCAGAATTTTTATCAATAGATTGTATTTTTTAAATCAATTTTTCTCGTTTACTAGCACTATTTTTGGAACGTTTTCATTTATTAGATAAATGTTGTAAATATTTGGTTTTGTATTTATAAATTAGGCATAACAAGAAATCTTTTTTGTATAGATTAGTAGTCTTTCAGAATTTTCATCAATATTTTTATTTTTAATAATTTTCTTACCACTCTATTTTTTGAAAGTTTTTGTTTCCATTTATTTTGTATTTAGAAATACCGTAAGATTGGGTTTTGTGATTTAGAAATTTTAGGATAACAATACTATTTTTTTTTAGTTTTGGGTATCTTTCAGAAATTTTTTTGGCTCATCAATATGTTGTATTTTTAAATAATTTTTCTTAAAAACTTGTATATTTTTGGAAGTTTCATTTATTTGAGAAATAATGTAGATTAGGGTTTGTGATTTAGAAATTGGGATAACAAAAATATTTGTGGATAGATGAGTATTATTTATCATTTTTTATCAATAGTTGGTATTTTTAAATAATTTTCTTCAAAAACTGCTATTTTTGGAAAGTTTAATTTTTTTGAAAATATTGTAGATTTGATATTGTGATTACTACTTCGGATAACAAGAATATTTTCGGATATATGAGTTCTTTAAATAAATTCCATCAATATTTGGTATTTTTAAATAATTTTCTAAACTTCTATTTTGAGAAGTTTTCATTTATTAGAGAAATACTGTAGATTTGAGTTTATGATTCAAGAAATTAGGAATTACAGAATATTGGTGGTAGACGATATTCTTTAAATTTTTTCATCATAATGATGTATGTTTTAAATATGTTTCTTAAACAAACTCTTGCAATTTTTTGGTAACGTTTTCATTTTTTTGAGAAATATGTTAGATTTGGGTTTTAATGATTTGAAATTAGGATAACAAGAATATTGTGGTATAGTTTTGAGTATTTTTTTTTAGAGTTTTTTTATCAATAGATGTAGTTTTTAAATAATTTTCGTTAAAGCTACTATTTTTTGGAAAGTTTTCAGCTTGTTAGAGGCATATTGTAGATTTTTTTTTGTGATTTCAAGTTAGATAACAATCATATTTTTCTGTTATAGATGTATTCTTTCAATAATTTTTCAAACATATATTTGTATTTTTAAATCTGTTTTATTTCTTAACAACTGCCTAAGTTTTGTAATCTTTCTTTCATTTATTACCAGAGAAATAGTACGCAGTAGATTTGGGTTTTGTGATTTAAAATTAGTATAACAAGATATTGTTGGTTGATGAGTATTCTTCAACTTTTTCATCAATACGGTTTTTTTTTTTAAATAATTTTTCTTAAAAACTGCTCTTTTTGGAAGTTTTACATTTATTTAGAGAAATACTGTAGATTTGGTTTGTGATTTCAAATTGGATAACAAAAATATTTGTGGATAGATGAGTATGTATTTTCCTCATTTTTCATCATCAGACCTTGTATTTTTAATAATTTTCCTGTATAAACTCTTCTAATTTTTTTGGAAAGTTTTGAGACTGTTATTTTTGAACAAAATATTGTGAGATTTGAGATTATGTTTTTCTTATTTAATAATTTCGGATAAAACTTTGAGAATATTTTTGTTTCGGTATAGTCTTCTTTAAATAAATTCATCAATATGTTGTATTTTTAAATAATTTTCTTAAACTGCTATTTTGGGAAAGTTTTCATTTATTAGAGAAATATGTAGATTTGAGTTTTTGAATTCAAACATTAGGAATAACAGAGAAATATTTTGTGGTAGATCATGTAGTATTCTTTAAAGATTTTTTTCATTCAAGATATGTATTATTTTTTAATATTTTCTTTGCTTTTTGTCTTGGAATCTTCAACTTCTATTTTTACAAAGTTTCCATTTTTCTGTAGAGAAATATTGTAGACTTTGGGTTTTTATTGATTAGGATAGTAATTATGTGATTACAATCCCCTGAATATTGTGTTTGTTTCTAACTTCCTTATCGCTCCAGCCGTGTTGCTGAACCATTTTAAGTTTGCTTCACCGCTCGGTCTGGGTGCCGTGTTGACGGCATACAGCTTTTTCGTTTTCAGAGATTATCCATTCTAAGTATTTTTCCTACTCGATTATCTTTTAATTCTTTTTGGAATCATAATATTGTTTTCCCTTCTTAACAAGTTGCACGCGCCTACTTATACTGTTGTTTCTTTTATTTTCTTAACTTTCCAAATATTTAGAGCTATGTTCGAGTGGAGAAATAAGCGGTTGTCTAGAATTTTGGTTAAAGTTTTTAGACTGATTGTTTTAATGAAATTTTTCTTAAAATTCAGAATTTTTGCAAGTTGCATTTTTTTGAGAAATTTGTATTTTGTTTCATGATTTAATTTAGGATACAAGATTTTGTGGATAGTTGTATTTTTTCAGTTTTTTTATCATAGATTGTAGTACTAAATTCTTTTAACTCGTTTTTGCTATTTTTCGCTATTCCGAAGGATGGGTTTTGTGATTTCGCGGACATACAAGCTATTTTTGTATAGATTGAAATTCTCAGATTTTTTCTCTATATATAATTTTTTCAACAACTGCTATTTTTAAAGTTTTCATTTAGAGAAATCCGTAGATTTGGGTTTTTGTGATTTAAAATTAGGATACAAAATATTTGTGGATTGATGAGTATTCTTTCAGACTTTTTCATCAATACGGTGTATTTTTAAAATAATTTTCTTAAAAACTGCTATTTTTGGAAAGTTTTAATTTATTAGAGAAATACTGTAGATTAGGGTTTGTGATTTAGAAATTGGGATAACAAAAATATTTCTGGATAGATGAGTATTATTTCTCAGTTTTTCATCAATAGCTTGTATTTTTAAAGAATTTTCTTAAAAACTGCTATTTTTGGAAAGTTTTAATTTTTTTGAAAAATATTGTAGATTTGAGATTGTGATTAATAAATTCGGATAACAAGAATATTTTCGGGTAGATGAGTATTCTTTAAATAAATTCATCAATATGTTGTATTTTTAAATAATTTTCTTAAAACTGCTATTTTGGGAAAGTTTTCATTTATTAGAGAAATACTGTAGATTTGAGTTTATGATTCAGAAATTAGGAATACAAGAATATTTGTGGTAGACGAGTATTCTTTAATATTTTTTTCATCAATATGATGTATTTTTAAATATTTTTCTTAAAAACTGCTATTTTTGGAAAGTTTTCATTTTTTTGAGAAATATTGTAGATTTGGGTTTATGATTTAGAAATTAGGATAACAAGAATATTTGTGGATAGTTGAGTATTTTTTCAGAGTTTTTTTATCAATAGATTGTAGTTTTTAAATAAATTTTCGTTAAAGCTACTATTTTTGGAATGTTTTCATTTATTAGAGAAATATTGTAGATTTGGGTTTTGTGATTTAGAAATTAGGATAACAAGAATATATTTGTATAGATTAGTATTCTTTCAGAAATTTTCATCAATATTTTGTATTTTTAAATAATTTTCTTAACAACTGCTATTTTTGGAAAGTTTTCATTTATTAGAGAAATACCGTAGATTTGGGTTTTGTGATTTAGAAATTAGGATAACAAGAATATTTGTGGATTGATGAGTATTCTTTCAGACTTTTTCATCAATACGGTGTATTTTAAAATATTTTCTTAAAAACTGCTATTTTTGGAAGTTTTAATTTATTAGAGAAATACTGTAGATTAGGGTTTGTGATTTAGAAATTGGGATAACAAAAATATTTGTGGATAGATGAGTATTATTTCTCAGTTTTTCATCAATAGATTGTATTTTTAAATAATTTTCTTAAAAACTGCTATTTTTGGAAAGTTTTAATTTTTTTTGAAAAATATTGTAGATTTGAGATTGTGATTAATAAATTCGGATAACAAGAATATTTTCGGGTAGATGAGTATTCTTTAAATAAATTCATCAATATGTTGTATTTTTAAATAATTTTCTTAAAACTGCTATTTTGGGAAAGTTTTCATTTATTAGAGAAATACTGTAGATTTGAGTTTATGATTCAGAAATTAGGAATACAAGAATATTTGTGGTAGACGAGTATTCTTTAAGATTTTTTTCATCAATATGATGTATTTTTAAATATTTTTCTTAAAAACTGCTATTTTTACAAAGTTTTCATTGTTTTGAGAAATATTTTTTCTTAAAAACTGCTATTTTCAGATTCTTTAGGGCGTTATTAGTATTATTCATAATTGATTACCCTTTTCATGTATAATAAGAAATATTTGATTCGATACTACAGAACAAAGATGACTGTAAGATCTGATTACAAAACAAAGATTGATTGTAAGATCAGATTACAAAACAAGCCATTCTGAATCTTTTGTCTCTTTGGATCTTTAAACCATAAACCTGCGAACTATGCTTCCTTATTACACATTACATTGTACAAGGTAACTTGACCA
The DNA here is from genome assembly GCF_020379485.1 of Brassica napus. Lineage (NCBI taxonomy): Eukaryota > Viridiplantae > Streptophyta > Magnoliopsida > Brassicales > Brassicaceae > Brassica > Brassica napus. Next base: position 7,077,352 of record NC_063446.1, read on the forward strand.
ACAAGCAAGAACAACAACACATCAACTTTTGCTACAAATCCGAAACTGTCAAGAAAAAAAAGGAAACACATTAACAGTAAAATCAAGTGACAAAAAGAGAAAAACAAAAAATTACTTCTCCAGGATATTTTTTTTACCTGCTGATTTTACTTCTTCGAGCAAAGTGCAGATAGGACTTTTCTACCGTAAGGATTGGTACGTAGAGATGGTACATGAAGCTTAATAGCATCAACCAAAAGACCATAAGCAGTAGTCCCCTGCAACAATCCCATCTTTAGAGACTGAACTTGAAACAAAATCTGCATTCTCTAGGGACTGAATGTAAAATCAATCAACAGTTTTGTGATTTGTGTGTTTTACCTTGGACCTTTTAAGAGCTGCTTGAATGACATAGTTTCCATAAGGATCCAACATAACTTGGTCAAGAAGACCATAGTTTACGAGTTCTCTGATGATACGAGTTAGATGTTTGTCATCAGCTAGTCTCAGACACTTCTCAACTACATTGCTGCTACATTTCTGCATGGATAGCTCGGTGTAGTTCCCTTCTAGCTGCTCTAGGATCCCGTTGACAACCCATTGGAGTTGTAGCTCAAGAACATACTGAAGAACGTAGTTCCTGTGGCATCATTTCTCCATTACTTACAAGCATTGGATTCAAAACATCAAAATATCTAAAACATGTAATAATACCCAAAAGGGTGTTGAGAGAGGAGTAGAGCATTAGAGGCGATCTCAGCGACTAAGTTGTATTTTTGTTCTCCTTTGGAATAGCCAATACATTTTTGAAGAACACAACATCCATGTTGATCAGTTGCAAGCTCAGCACAGTGAGTAATCACTACCTCAAAAAGAAACTGAAGAGAGACAAAACAAAACAAAAACTGAATCACATTCTCTTAATAGTTCAAATTATATTTAAGAAAAAAAAAAGTGAAGGAAAGTTGTGTTACCTTCTCGCAGTGAGGTAACAGATACTGCAAGCAACGTTGAACAACGTGGTTACCGTTTACACTCTTTATCAAAGTCACAACGCCATGCTTCAAAACAGACATGATCATTGAAACCTCCTCTTGTCTCTTAACCGTTTCAACCATCTTTTGAACAACTCTAGTCCTGTCACAACGTAACAAGACCACGTCAGGTAAAGAACAAAACACTCTTACATAATCAAATCTTTTCTTGTACCCGTGCATGTCACAAGAAATTTTGATAAGCACTCCTTGTTTTCTAGTAATGGAATGAACAATCTGCATCCTCTGATCTTGGCTGCATACTTCCAGAAGCTTCTGAACTAGATAGTTGCCAAAAGGGTCTACCATAAGCTCACTGATATAGACAATGATCTCGTTAAAGATCATTTCGATATCTTTGCCATCTCCCTCAGCGAATTTCCTCTGAAGGAAGCGACATCCGTACTGATCTTTGGCCATGTGATATATCTTCGCTTTTGTCTCTGCAAGAGAGTTATACTTTGGAGGTTGTTGTAATGTCAAGTTGTTGAGTCTCATTGCAAGATCTTCTTCGTTGAACCAAAGTCCTCTTCCGCTTTGTGTATCATCATCTCCAACGCCGTAGTTTATGAGTTTAGCTGTGTTTGATCTCATTAGAATCTTCTCTGGATAGTACATTCTCTTCCTTACGAACCCATCCAAACTCCTCACGCTTTCATCACCATCATGAGCTCGGTGATAATCGAAATGTTCCTGTCTTGGAGGAGTTTCCGTCAAAGGGTTGTTGTTGTAAAGGTAGATGCAATGAGGGTAGTGTTCTTCTTGGAGACTCACCCTCTCCTCTTCTTCGATATTCCTCCAGTTGATATGAGACTGATGATCCAAAGCTTGATGGTGAGGCTGCGGCCGAGCATTTTGAAAGTAACCAACGTGTGGAAGCTTCCTAAACAGTTGCTGATCGATTTTTCTTGAATCAAACTTGTCATATACACAAGGTGAGCTACTTGGAGAGTGGTTAGCAGGAATGGACATAACTTGGGGGTACTCAAGAGTTTGATTTGGGGCTCCAAAGATTAAGTTTCCTTCAGCAAAAGCAGAGAGGCCACCAGGAAGATGAAGATTTTGTTCTTGGAATGTGGATGGTGATGATCTTCTTGAGCTAAAACACATAGGGAAAGGGCTAAAGTCGTTTCCTGAAGTAACTTTTGGAATCTCTCCAAGAAGCTTCTCAAACTCATCAAACTCTGGCTCATTTCTTCTTCTATGACCCATCCTCAAGATCGATGATTAGTACACTCAACACAGAGAAGTTCCAAACTTTCAAGTCCAAGTTGTGAGGATCAGTGAACAATACTCCTGAGACAGCTGCAACAAAACAAGAATACTTATGTTATTATAAATTAACACCAAAACTAACTATGTAAAAGTTTGATGGGAAGATACAGACAAAAGAGGCCCAGACAAAAAAGATCAAGAAGACTTTATAAAACTATTATAAAATAGAGAACTGGTAGGATCTTCAAGTACATACAAAAAAAAAAAAAAAAAAGCAAAACATTTGAGATTAAAAAAAAAATTCCACCACTAATAATCAGCAATAAAGCATTCATTTTTAATTACTTTTTTTTCATCTTAAAAGATAATTTGTGTCACTAGAAGCTGAATCAACTCTGTACGTATAAAACTTTTCATTTGAGATCGAGCAGAAGTAACATGAATCATGAGTCCTTTAACACAATCAAAGATGATCAAAGTCCAAAACTGTACGGAACCAAAACCAGAGGAGAAGAATCTGTAATTATCAGACACAACCAACATACTTATATCTTATAAAAAAAGATCAGCTTTGAGAAAAGGAGCTGAGTTAATGTACGATCAAAGACCAAATAAAGGGTCGAAAAGAAAAATGAAAAAAAAAAAGAAGAGATCTGATCTTTTTTTTTTCTGATCAAATCTCCATGTTTAGACAAAAAACTCACTGGATGATAAAAATCTCAGTGAAGAGAATGTGAGAGAGATTGTTGTTTACCAGTGAGGATGAAGAAGCAAGATTAACATATAAAATGACCAATCGGCAAAAGGTGATGAAGGGAAGAAAAAAATCTCACACACGCAAAAGAGAGGAAGGGAAACAAAAGATTAAAAACCAAAATATAAAAAGAAAACAATTTGGTTTCTGAAAGAGGAAACAAAAAAACAAGAAGAAGAAGAGAGAACAGTGAAAAGATAAAAACAACTGAGAGGAAAATGCAAAGAGAATGCAAGCTACAGATAGAGAGAGTGTGTTTATATTTGGTAGGCGGCGTGAAGAAGAAGGAGAATATAGAGAGTATAACAAAATTAAAATTAAAAGTACTTTTTGTGTTCAAAATTAAAAGTGCAGAAAAAACAAATAAACTGTTGGAAAACCAGATCTTATGATTGATTTTGTGAGAATAAATTATTTTTTACAGCTTCAAAAATGAAATAAATGGGAAGGAAACAGACAAAAAGAATTAAATTAAAGGATGAATTGGTGAAATAACCAAAAAACAAATTAAAACCATAAGCTATAGAGAAGTATAGGAATGATAAGGAATAGAGAGAGGAGGAAGTTTGGTTAGCTTCTTAATTTTAATTTTTTATGGTTATTGGGCCAAATTTCTCAATAAAAAAGATACATATTTTTTTTTTTGTAAATCAGATCTACTGATTTGATTTTCAAAGTGAAGATGAGAAATGAATTAAATTAAATGGGAAGAAAATAGACAAAACAAATAGGAAGGGAAGATGATGAGAAGTGTAATAAGTAATTAGAAAAAGAGGAGTGCATGAAAATGGAAAGGGCTTTTATGATATTTGGGTCACAACTGATACCGAGTCTTTCGCTTACTTCTTTTGGTACGTTTCTGCTCCTTTTTTCTTTCTGTTTCTTTATGGCTCTGTTCCTTCTTTTCTCTATATATATACACACATACACGTAGACATATGTGTACATCAATAAACGTTTTATAACGTATATTTCTACAAACGCTTAACAAAGACTCTTGTGCATATATACATATTCAATTATGTTTCTATTGTGTGTTTCTAGCATATAAAATGAATCTATGTAGTTTTCTTTGTCTTTGCACACAAAATCTATATTATAATAGTTGAGTTTTTGCTTACTCTTCGGCGCGTCACGTCAGCATTTTATGGGCCTCACTTTTAAAAAGTGTGAAAAAATACCAAGCACATGGTTTTAATCCGGGTTATTGAGATATAAACACCAACATTTATACCACTAAACTAAATGATACTTTGTACATTGATGACCGAATATAATATATATTTATGAAGGTCAAAAGTCTTTACTTCTTCGGCTTTCTCTGAGGGTCGGACCTACAAGTGTATTATGAGTTTTACTTTTAAATGAGATTCATCACGTTATATGAAAAAAAGCTCAAGTTTGCAACAATTATAGTTTTCACATATTGTAAACTGTTGTCGTTTAACATGAGTTCGGATTCTTTTCATCATTGTCTCAAACAAGTCTGAGTTACAGAGTTGCGCTGTGTGTCTGTTCGTAATCTATTTTTTCACCGGTGAACTCTTCATGTCCCCATCTTAAATCGCTTGATCATAAATATTCCTGATTTGTAGCCCCTCTGTAAACCCTATATATATGATTTTCATCTTTGATGAACTCAATCTACATCTCATTAAAACTCATTGATTCCTCTTAGCTTTAACCATCTTCTAGAAAATGTTTGTCCTCTGCCTCTCCAGTTCCTCAAACCGGCGTCCGTCACTCAACCTTCGAGTCTATCCGTCTTGGTCGTAGTAGTCAGAGCATAGCCTCTGGCTTCCTCCGCTTCTGAGATATCCTGAACTTCAAGAAAGACAGGGAGTTTGTGGGAATCACGGTTCTATTCCTTGATGAAAAGGTAAGTTAATCTTCGATCTATCACACTTATTTAACATAATTGTTTTAATTGATTTCTTGATTCTTTGTTGAATAATATTATTTGCATATTCCGTGATTCATGGGTTTACTACCGTCAGACGTGCTAATCATTACATGCCATCTTTGAAAGCAGATTCCATTGTGAAAGTCGATCGTTTTAAGGTTGCTAGCTGCTCAAGCATGTACAAGATAACTGATCATCCATTCCTCATTCGTTTCATCTCACTAACCATTATTGATGAAAATTAGACTATTCGACAATCTCCAAGTGATTGTGAACACAAACCTAGAACTCTCAGGTATAATATCATATTGCATCTGGGTTTATATTATGTTTCGATATCATAACTGATATTTAAACTCGCAGATGTGGTTGGGCAAATCCGTTCTGTCCAGGGCTCTGACCTCACCACAGAAACAACTCGAGTCGTTATCCGTCTCCTCATTGATCCGTAAGAAACAATCAACACATAATTCCCTTTATATTACTGTCTATATTTTGCTAACATCAATAATCAAAAATATTTCCTACCCAAGATTTGTGGTAGTCTATTTATCTATGTTACTTATCAATCTAATTTTACAAAAATCTTTATTTTACAGCTTAAAAGAAACCACAATAACCCAAACAATCAAAACACCAAAAACTAGAATAAAAAAAAAGATGAATCATTAATGATCACCTCCCGTCTAATTTTACAAATAAACTTCAAAACAAATATACCAGACCAATCAACTCAACTAAAACTCAACGACACATACATTGAGCCAGCTAAACAAATACAAACTACACGACCAGCTATTTAACAATTTACAAACTTACTTTCGCAGATACTTACGAAGAAGACGAAGACGACAACCAAGATCAGTGAAATTACCTAAATAAAAAAGCAGAGTAAGTTACAAACTCTGATAAATACAACTGACAATGATTTTTATTTACATATTACCCATCAAATAAAAGAGAAACAAACACAACCACACCAGAAGATACAAGAGACTATCCCAACAGACACAAAGGCGGCAATAACATCTCCACCTGCTCACTCCTCTTGTCTTATGAAAATAGCTTACATGTTCAATGTCAACAGGCCAATGATATTGTCTTCTTATAAGAAATACATATATTCGTTTAAAACTCATTAAGACCCAAATACTAATTGTCACTCATTTTATAGTTATTTCTACAAGTCTTCGTGTATTTGTTTTAAAGGTCCGGTAAAAGCAACAAGTTTAAAAATAAAAAAAGACATATAACCAACATAATAAGAATAAAAAAATTATTACTTAATACACACAACTAACACAAATAAACTGGAGAAAAAATATCCAGAAACAAAAGGTACTCTCAACAACATTAATATAATTTATGTAATCTCAACAGTACAAGTAACAAATTAAAAAGACAAACAAACAATAAGTCTCAGTGACACATCAAGCAACACCATGAACTATATCAATCACATTACTAACACAGCTTAGTCTTTCATGCGTAGAGAACAATGCATACACATTTCATCATCACAACTCTAACCCTATAACAATAAAAAAACTTGAAAAATAATGATCAACCCAAAACGCAAAATTCACAGCAACCCTAACAAATATTGAGATAAAGCAATAACTCTGTTCAAAACTCCGCGTTTGCACGGAGGCAATACCCCTAGTATTTAAATATGAAGCTACGCAAAGTTTCATCCATTTTTCCTATGATGAACTGTGTGATCTATAGTTGCTGGAATGGTCATTTCTTTTAGTACAACTCTTGGTTTTCGATTAAACAGTCCAAATGCTAAAAGAAATTATTTGATTTTCTAAGGATCAATACTTTTAATTTTTATAATAAAAAATATTTAGTTAGCATTCGTAAATTATTTGCCGTTCCGCTTGGTATTATTGCTTGCCACAATTCAAACTATTCTAGTCATTTCAGTTTCTGAATGTCTTGGTGTCATAACGTAGATTGTTGAGCACTACAGAACCAGAAGTTTCTAGGAAGACACGAAACTGTTGTTTTTACCTTAAAATTCATTGTCAACATGGAGCGTCTTTACTTGCAGTGTTTCACTCTTTTGAGTAACAATACAATTTTCTTTTTTCGAGTAACAATACAATTTTCTTTTTTCGAGTAACAATATAATTTTGATGAATTCGTAAGTTTGCAAAAACAAAATAATAATAACCATTCCAATAATATATATATACATTGAAGCATTGAAGCCTTCAGAAAACCATTTGTCTTGTAAATTGGTTGAGGTAATAACTCAGGAATTTACTAGCCTACGAGAAAATACTCTTACAATTAACAATATGATCATGGGTACATATTCTTTAAAGCAAGTAATTAAATATATAGCTTCCTTCAAATAATATCAGTTAAACAATAATCAAATAATTTAGCCGTAAAAATATTCCCTTCTTGAAAATCAAAATGATAGCCAACGGTGACAAGCACCGCTGGAAGTTTGGAACCCTAATCTGCATAGCTCACAGTCTATCAATTTAGTGCAATCAAACATCTTCCATTATCACGTGATATGTACAACTAAAAATGTTCTATTCAATTCTTAAGATCAAAGATCACTTGTTTCGATCTGGAGAACACGATCAAACTATTTATTTGTCGAGCCAATCAGATTCTAACTCTCCCCAAATCACCAAAGAAACATATATGCGTTCACATTGAGAGGTAAGTGTTTAGTTTTAGACCGACCATTATAAAACTTTATTTAACAACCGTCACATTTGTGCTTTCATAGTGAAGAAAAACATCAATCCAATTCCGAGTAAACCCTTTATAGTACTCCAAATCATAATGCATAAGAAAAAAATCAAATCAAATAGTTTCTCTTCTTATTCTTCGTTTTTGAGGTTTGCTATACATAATGTAGGTTTTTTCCACACGCATACTCTGTTCTATAGAAAAAATGAACACATTTTTATTCATGATTAGATCATTCATATTAACAATAAAATTATGCAAGAATAAGAACCCAAAAAGGTTAGGAAGGATCCCTGTTCAGAACTACTACGCTAGGCGCTAGGCGGACAGTAACCCCGGACCTAGCGAGTTATCGAAAAATCGAAGAGTACTTGGGGATTACGCGGATCCTAGTTTTAAATACAATTTAATATATTTAGCTAATTTTAGACATGATGATACAAGTTCTTAGAGCATGTTTATTGGGGTAGCTTTTAAGTATGGTTCTTAGGATAATTATGAATTAAAAAAAAAAAAAAAAGCTAATTATCTAAGGGACGGCTCCTAAGGAAGAAACGTCTCTTGTTAAACACGTGTAGCTAGGGTATTGGTTTTGTGATAATGAGAGGAGAAGAAAAATCGAAGTCGACGAACGGTGAAGGATGAAATCACGCAATCGATGTATGCTCTCGGGGAGCAAGACGTAGAAGAACGGAAGACCGACGAGTCCGGTCAGGGGAAAGAGATGTCTCCAGTGAAGCCATGGCCGCCGCCGTCAAACGATGCGACGAAGAGGAAATCGAGGAGGATTTCATGGCGGTTGTGGGTCACCGACAACCTCGCCGGCCTAAGAAACGGCCAAGGACCGTTCAGAAGAAACTCCATGTAAAGTCTTGGGCTTTTGCAAATTTTGATGAAAGCGTTTGATTCTGTTTCTTGATTGATCTGATCTGATTGAAATTTTGTTTCTTTGTTTGTTTGTTAGTTTTCCGGTGGCTACAGAGCTTGCATCCTGCGTTTTCTCATCTTCATAGAGCACATGTTCAAGGTGCATAGTTCTAAGAAATTTCAAACAAACTGGAGAAGGGACCTCTAGAGCAATGGAACCACACTTACCACGAAGTTTCAAGGTTTATAGAGCAATGGAACCACACTTACCACGCCTACTACCTTGTTTCCATTGTGGTTGATAGAGAGATAGCTCTGGAGCAGAGGGTTGTACGGAGACGACCTAGAAAAGAGTCTGCGACAAAAGCAGAAAGGAGCGGAAGCAACGACGCCGTTACATACCTAAGATCACGATTCACAATACTCTGCACAAACCCACAAACCAAAACTTCTAATTTTATGATTCTCTGCAAAACTCACAAACCATGGCTTGATGATTATAAGGTGGAAGAAACCAAGGTATGATCCTCACCATCATCAAGGATTTGTTGTTATGTTTTGAAAGAGTTCTGAAGATCTTTGCTAAATCTTTCTTCATTGGCTGCTCAGTAGGTTAGGTGCAGTGCTTGTAGTCTTGTTGTTATGTTGTGTACGACGGGATATATTTGTGGTGAAATGTAGAGTCACATGCTTGTAGTCTTGTTGTGAACATGTTGTATTGTATCACGGGATGTATTTGTGATGAAGTGTTAAGTCACAAAATCTTTATAAATAATGTATTCAAAGCATTGTTTTCAATCACAAACCACAATCTGAAACATTTCTTTCATCACAAACTCTTGTTCTCTTTCATGTTCTTCCTTTTATTTATCAATCACAATCAACAATTTTAAACATTTCTTTCATCACATTTTTTTTTAAGAACCATTACCTTAGAAAACTACCATTGGAGGACTAAAATTAGGTGTTTCTTAACATAATATCTTAACTTAATTTTAATATTTAAATATTAACTAAGAACCCACTTAAAGGTTATCCAAATAAACATGCTCTTAGATATAATTATATATATTTTTTATATATAATTTTAAACATTTTCTTTTTGATTCGTAAATGGTGGGTTTGGTACGAAAAAAATCTTTAAATGTAATATATATGTGTTTGTTTTGGGTTTGATAGCTAATTATAATTATTTAGTAATGAATAATTACACAAAATATGTCAATAATGAGTAAAAAATAATCAACCGTGTTTTAACTTACACGGACGGAAAAAAAACTTACGCGGATCAACGCGGGATTAAGTGAAAATTAGGCGGTTAATCGCTGTGGTCAATCTCCGAACAGCGGCTAGACGGCCGCGTTGAAGGATATTAATCACAGTGGAACCCACTTGCAACTTTTGAAGTCAGATTGACTTTGAAAATACTCATAAAGGTGTAAGAATTTTTTTCTCATCTGTAAATTCGTGTTGCTAGATTAAATAATAAACCAAAATAGCAAAAAGAAGCTTCAAGGAAGGAAGACAACTAAAATTAGCTCTCTTTTGTTTGAACTTGCTGTCAACTTCCAAATTCTAAGTTGTGATGTCATAAAATATTACGAAGAAACCCCCAAGCTGTAGGTCATGAAAGATACGAGTCCCACTAACTTTTGAAATTACTCTAAAAGTTGTGTGTTCTAATCAATAATACTCTTCTCCTTAGGTTTGTAAAACTGATTGTGAACAAACCCAAAAAGGCTACTAAAAGATATGAATCACACCACTCTGCGACTGTTGAGTTTGAAAATGAAGTTGTTTACATCAGTTCAAAGACGTTTCAGATTTAATAACTAAAGAACTTGGCCGTAGCTTTTGCTTCCTCTATTCTCTCATTGATAACTTAGAAGCCATAACCTGAATATCAACAGAGAATCAGAAAAAAAAAAGTTGCATATTATTCGCTGATACAGTGATATTTAAGAGGATTCAAGAAAAAAAAAACTTAAAAGACAAACCTGAGTTGCCCATAGGGTTACCAGCAGGAGCTGCTGATTCAGGCTCATTGATCTCCACAACCACACAATCAGACATCAAGAATGTCTTAGCCACTGATGAAGCATGCTCTAAGCAACATCTCACAACCTTTAACAACAACAAACAAAACACTTGATTAGCAATGCGAAACAGAAAGTTTCAGTCTATGAGAATATAAAAGATCTTTTCTCACTTTGGTTGGATCAATGATTCCTGCAGCCATCAGATCTTCGTATTTGCCTGTTGCAGCGTTGTAACCATGCTTTGGGTCGTCGCTAGAGAGTACCTGTCAACCAAAAAAACAGCCACCATTCACTTAAGTCTCTCTATACCGAAGACTCAAAACTTGCAAACCTTCATATTGTTGATTACCTTTTCGCTGACAACACTGCCATTAACACCAGCATTCTTGGCGATTAACTTCAATGGGTAGCTCAATGCTTTCTTAACAATGTCAGCTCCAACCTGAAGGTTATAATGATACCCAAATAAACAGAGTTATGACCCGAGAGTCCACTAACACTGTTAAACTCGTACAGACTAACCTTTTCTTCATCATTTGCTAGACTCTCTTTAACAGCATCCACTTTGGATGCAAGTCTTAGCAGAGTGCATCCACCTCCAACAACAATACCTTCTTCCACAGCCGCCTAATTTATTAAAAGGTTCAATAAATTAATCTCACAAAATGAAGCATTTAAAGTTTCTTTGCTTATAGTTTATAATGTTACCTTTGTAGCATTAAGAGCATCTTCAACTCTCAGTTTCTTCTCCTTAAGCTCTGTCTCAGTTTGTGCTCCAACCTAAAGACATGTTAAACCATTGGTGTAGTTACGCGTTTTGTTGTACCAATGTGAATCACTTCCTAGTAATCTCACCTGAATCACAGCAACACCGCCTGATAATTTAGCGATTCTCTCATTAAGCTTTTCCTTCTCATAATCTTGCTCAGCAGCCTACACAAACCCAGAGACTTGAATTAACAAAACAAACAAACAAGCGACAGAAGTTCATTGCTTTTGAGATATATACCTCGATAAGATTCTTGATCTGTTCAACTCTCTTCTTCACAACCTCTTCAGTACTTCCATCACCAACTATGGTCGTAGTGTCTTTTGTGAGAACCACTTTACCAGCATTACCCAAAACTTCTGCTCCAACTTTCTCCAGCTGTAGTCCAACTTCTTCCCTAATCACAGTAGCTACAAAGAGAAAAACAAACACCGCAACTTTAGAACTAAACATTAGTGAAAGGTTTAGTAATTTTTGGTCTCACCTCCTGTAAGAGCAGCAATGTCATCAAGGTACTGACTCTTCCTCTCTCCAAATCCGGGAGCTTTCAGAGCAGCAACTTTGATAGTACCACGAAGCTTATTAACAACAAGAGTCGCCAACGCCTCTTGCTCGATATCTTCAGCAATGATCAGAAGCGGGTAACCACCTTTGATAGCATCTTCCAGGATACTGATAATGTCTCTAGCGTTCGTTATTTTCTTGTCAACAAGAAACATCTGCACCAATCAAGAACAAAGAGATAGTTTCAAAATAAGATTTTCCTTATCAGCTTAACTAATAAAGAGTAATTATACCTTGCAGTTCTCGTATTCTGCGCACATCTTCTCACTGTCAGTGACAAAGTAAGGAGAAATGTAGCCACGGTCAAACTGCATCCCTTCAACGACGTAGAGACTGTTCTCAGCGCTTTTGCCTTCTTCGAGAGTGACCACACCTTTGCGTCCAACTTTAGCCATTGCTTCCGCAATCATGTTGCCTACTTCGTAGTTGTTTCCTGCACTAACTGCTGCCACATCTGCAAGCTCACTATCTTCCACCTGCAACCCAAAAACATAACAATCATTCTAATGATAATGAAACAGAGCAATGAACACGAAAATTTGATTAGTGTAATAATACAGTACCTCTTTTGACATCTTCTTTAACTCGGCAACAAGAGCTTTGGTGGTTTTCTCGATTCCTCTGGTGATCAACACCGGGTTTGCACCAGCAGCCACCACCTTTACACCTTCAGTGATGAGACCTTGCGCAAGAACAACGGAAGTGGTTGTTCCGTCACCGGCTAAGTCATTGGTCTTGGAAGCAGCTTGCCTCACTAGCTTAGCACCAATGTTCTCAACTGGATCCTCAAGCTCAACCTTTAACAGAAACATAAGAATCTTAAAATCAACAAAACCAAAGGCTACTAGCTCTACTAATCATTACCTCTCTAGCGACTGTAACACCGTCGTTAACGATTCTTGGTGAGCCGTACTTGCTCTCGAGAACAACGTTCCTGCCTTTAGGACCTAGAGTGACTCCAACTAGATCCGCGAGCTTGTTCACACCAGCCTTAACACAAGGAAAACGAGACTCATTAGAAAACAGCTGGTGAAAATCGAAAAGTATTATCATCATTAGGGAGACTCTCACTTGAAGCTTCCTAATGGCAGTGCCGTCTTTATTGAAATGCAACTGCTTAGCCGCGTAGATCTTGGGGAACCTCGCTTTCCTCTGAGCAAAAGCTTGACTCTTTCCAAAAGAGTTTGATGAGACGAGAGATGATAATCTGCTCGCAGGAGGAGCTAAGGATGAGCCCATTGAAGACGCTGCGCTGAAGGTTGAAGCCATGATTCCACTTTCTCTGCAAAACTCAAACAATAATAAAAAATGATAACTTTACGATTCAGTGATCTAAGAAAGCGTTAAAAGATCCAAACTTTGTAATCATCGAAGAGCAAAAACGAAAAAGGGTATCTGAAAGCAAACAACTTTCTACCTAACTAACACTCGAGCAAATAGTTATTGAAAAATCAAAAGACGATTACAACTTCAACACTTACTGAGAATTGATCGAGAGAGGGAGGATGGGTCAAGGGTTTTAGCAAAAGGAGGGTTATGCAATTGTAGAAGTTACTTATATAGTACACACTCTAGTCGAATCGAAGTGTGTGCAGTTCTTCGACGATCGCGTCTTCAAGGATTCTGATTGAATCTGAGCCGTTAATTTGGAAGTCTCTTGAACTTAAAACCCTAAAAAACTCCACCAACTCTATTCTACACGTACGAGAGCGAGATTGCTGAAATCATTTTTTTGACACGTGCGAAGCACCAAATACGGCATCGTTCTCCCTTGCTTGACAATGCTATTGTGGGCCTTTCTTAGAAAAAAAACTTCTTTCTCCCAGTTTCAGCCCACTGGTTTTATTTAATTTCGGTTAATTTAGTGTTTTATAATTTAATATGGGCCCATAATAACGTTTTGGGGACATAATCTCGTCTCTCTCTCTCTCTCTCTCTCTCTCTCCATCTGATTCTGCCATTGTTTAGGGTTACAGATGGACATGATTAGTAGACTGTCCGATGATCTACTGTTGAAGATCCTGTCATCACTTCCTACCAAAGATGTCGTTTCCACTATGCTACTGTCCAAGCGGTGGAAGTTTCTTTGGACGATGGTTCCAGCTCTTTAATTTCAAAACGATTTCGAAAGCTCTAATAAGGATGATTACGCCAAGTTTCGACAACATGTTTACTTGTTTATGGTTTTGCACAAGTCTCCTGTTCTGGAAACTTTAAAGCTCAGACTTGGTTGGCATTCCACCACCGATGATATCACGATATGGATCAAAATCGCAGTGGCTCGCCGTGTTCGTAAACTCAAGATTCACTGTTATACCGATGATGATGATATATTTTTGCCGAGTTGTCTTTATACGTATAACAACCTCGAGGTCTTGAAACTTGGCAACTCCGTTGTTCTCGATGTTCCTGAAGATGTTTGTCTCCCCTCCTTGAAAACTCTGCACTTGCTGTGTGTAGAGTTTCGAAACGAAGAATCTGCACGTAGGCTTTTATCTGGTGGCTGTCCTGTACTTGAAGAGTTCGTTTTGGACAAAAGTGAGAACGTCTCTCCGCCTTGTTTCTATCTGGAAGCGCCTTCCTTGCAGAGATTGTCTATTCTTGATACGTATCGAGAGGGAAACGATTCCGACGTGAAAGTTGTGATCAAGACTCCCTCTCTGAGGTACTTGAACGTTGTGGATAAATGTGATTCTGGTCTCTTGTTTCTGAGCGAGAACATGCCGGATATGGTTGTGGCAAATGTTAGTGTTGTTTACAAAAATCCTGAGATGCTAATGACATCTTTTACATCGGTTAAACGTCTCTCTCTTTATGTTTAACCACCTCAATGGTAAGCAAAACTATAAAAGAACCAGTGTATTATTGTGATTTAAATTCGTATTAATTATTTGCTCCTGTGCTCATTATGTTTTAGTTGGTTTCTCTGTGCAGATTCAACATCGTGTTGAGTTTAACCAGCTTGTTCATCTAGAGCTATGCTCAAGTGTGGAGAAGTGGTGTGAACTACTTAATTGGATGCTTGAAAGTTCTCCTAAGCTAAAAGTTCTCAAGCTCAACAAGGTATACATTTAAACTCAACCCATTCAGTTTTCAAGCTCCTTTAATTAATGATCTAAAACATTCTTTTTGTGATGTTAGTGTAAACCACATAGATTTGTTTATGCAAAGCACATTGAATATCCTTGGGGAAAACCGAGTTCGGTTCCTGAGTGTTTGTTGCTCCATCTCAATACTTTTGGATGGAACTTTTACAATGGGTGCCGGGAAGAGAAGAAAATGGTGGCTTACATCCTAAGACATGCAAAACGGTTGAAGAGTGCGAAAATATCTGTGGGATTTGGATTGTGAAGATGAACCTCATATATTCACTGAGTGGCGTTCTTTCCATAGGGCTTCAAAGTTATGTCAGCTTCTGTCTGAACGTGAACCTAGAAGTAATTGGTATGAAAGTTAGATAGTGTTGGAAAGCTGTTATATGTTGTTATATCTATTTTATTTCTCTTACACTCTAGGTGATAATATTGGTTGTACCGTAGTCCCTTTTGAGGATTTGGCTGGAACACTATGCATCTTGATTCTTTTCTTCTTGTTATAGAATGTATGAGAAGGAATCTAATTTGCAGATAAAAAAAAGAACATGGTTTGTGAGCCAGAGTTTTCATCTTTTCTTTTCGGAAATTTGTAATCCATCTGAGTTTTCATTATGGATAAAGATTACAACGGTTCCAAGAGATGGTCAAAGAACTTTGAGCCTGAAATATAAGAGTGCGAAAGTGTCAGGCTTTTTACCACGGGTAGATAATGTTGAGTTTATACTCGACTTGCTGCAAGCTTTTAGGTGTTCTTGCCATTATCTAACACGGAGTAGATACTGTCAAGGCAATTCCCACAGTGTTCAGAGGACGTTCTGCTTATGGACCGGAACATAGCTAGCTGATCATCCCCTGTTTAGTAATGCGCTGCTATTACTTAAAACCGTAGTACTTGCATTTGACGCAAAGAAAGCTTTAATGAAACTGTTTGGATGTTTTAGTGGTTCTGTAGCACTTGGAAGTTGACGACATTTTTTTTACTTTTTGACAAATTGATACATTCTTCTAGCTCTCTCTCGTTCTCTTTTTGATCACAAGACTCATAACCTCCTACTTTACTTGCGTCTCATGAAACCAAGACTTGGGTTACTTATATCTTGTCCAAGCGTAGTTTCTTCCGCTTATACAATATCTAATTCGCAAAATATAATCAAGATTTGGGTACTATTAACCCTGCACAAGGCGGTCTGGATATTGCTAGAAACACTGCAAAGTTTCTTATAAGCAAACAGAAAATAAGTTCGGGGAAAAACCAACACAGGTTATAATACTCTAGAAGATAAAAAAAGGCAAAAACCAGAAGAAATAGTTTCAAGGACAGAACGCGACAACAGAAAAGCCAAGAAAAATCATTAGCTGCAGACAGCAGTTTTTAGTCGACCTCCTCCATCTTGCTGCCTTCAGCATCGGCATCATCCTCAAGCGGGGGCATCTCTGCATCAGCTTCGACTGCATCATCCTCGTCAATGCTCAATCCCAGCTTCAACATCCTGTGGATTCTGCTCCCGAAAGTGTTTGGCTCGTCTAGGCTGAATCCAGAAGTGAGAAGAGCAGTCTCAAAGAGGAGGAGAACAAGATCTTTCACAGACTTGTCATTCTTGTCGGCCTCAGCTCTCTTCCTCAGCTCGTCCATGATCGCATTCTCGGGATTGATCTCCATTGTCTTCTTGGAAGACATGTAGCCAGCCATGCTGCTGTCCCTCAAAGCCTGCGCTTTCATGATCCTCTCCATGTTTGCGGTCCAGCCGTATTCACCGGTAACGAGGCAGCATGGTGAGTCCACAACACGGTCAGAGACAATGACCTTCTCGACCTTGTCTCCAAGAACATCCTTGATGACTTTGCAAAGTCCTTCGAACTTCTCCTTGAGCTCTTCCTTTTTCTTCTTCTCGTCCTCTGACTCTCCCAGTTTCAAACCTTCTTTGGTTGCAGAGACGAGCTTCTTTCCCTCAAATTCCTTGAGTTGCCCAATGGCATACTCATCGATGGCATCAACCATGTAGAGAACCTCAAACCCTTTCTTCTTGAGCTTCTCGAGGAATGGAGAGTTCTCCACAGCCTTCTTGCTCTCACCGGTGATGTAAAAGATATCCTCCTGACCTTCCTTCATCCTTGTCACGTAGTCCTTGAGACTGGTCAACTCATCGCCGCTCTTGGTCGACTGGTAACGGAGCAACTCGGCGATCTTGGTTCTGTTCTGAGAGTCCTCGTGGATACCGAGCTTCAAATTCTTAGAGAAAGCTTCGTAGAACTTATTGTAGTCCTCCTTGTTCTCAGCAACCTCAAAGAAGAGCTCAAGGCACTTCTTCACCAGGTTCTTGCGGATGACCTTAAGGATCTTGTTCTGCTGCAACGTCTCTCTCGAGATGTTCAGAGGAAGATCTTCAGAGTCGACAATACCCTTGACAAAGCCTAGCCACTCGGGAATGATGTCCTCACAGTTGTCCATGATGAAGACACGACGGACGTAGAGCTTGATGTTGTTGGGCTTCTTCTTGGTGTCAAAAAGATCAAAAGGTGCCCTCTTGGGAACAAATAGAACAGCCTTGAACTCGAGCTGTCCTTCAACCGAGAAGTGCTTCACGGCCAAGTGTTCTTCCCAATCGTTGCTGAGACTCTTGTAGAAGGCAGCGTACTCCTCCTTGGTGATCTCCTCAGGCTTCCTCATCCAGATAGGCTTCTGCTTGTTAACCAAGTCCCACTCGTGAGAAACCTCCTTAATCTTCTTCTTTTTCTTCTCCTCCTTTTCCTTCTCCTCATCTACCTCCTCGACCTTGCCTTCCTCGTCCTTCTTCTCTTCCTCATCCTCGTCATCAGAAATCTCCTTCTCAATAGTCTTCTCAATCCACAGGGAGATTGGGTAGCTGATGAACTCAGAGTGCTTCTTGACCAAATCCTTAAGCCTTCTCTCCTCAAGGTACTCCAACTGGTCCTCCTTGAGGTGAAGGACCATCTTCGTACCCCTACCAAGACTCTCGCCAGAGGTGTCTCTCGTCACAGTGAAAGACCCACCAGCCTGAGACTCCCACACGTACTGCTCGTCATCATTGTGTTTGGTGGTTACAATGACCTTGTCAGCAACCAAGTAAGCAGAGTAGAAACCAACACCAAACTGTCCAATCATGCTAACATCAGCACCAGCAGCCAACGCCTCCATGAACTCCTTGGTACCAGACCTCGCAATGGTTCCAAGGTTGTTGACCAAATCAGCCTTGGTCATACCGATACCGCTATCGATGATGGTCAAGGTGTTGTTAGTCTTGTCGGGAATGATGTGGATGAAGAGCTCAGGCTGGCCATCGAGCTTGCTCTTATCGGTCAAGGACTCGAACCTAATCTTGTCCAAGGCCTGTTTCACAAGTTCAAAACCATTAAGTAACAAACGCAAACAACGTATACAAACGCATAGAAAGAAACTCAACATATCTCGTAGAATCAATCCAAAACTATACATCCGAGTTACTTATTTCATTCAAAAACTATTGAAAATCTGTTTATCTCATAAAAGACGAAACTAAATCTAAATCTAAGAAGACCGATTTGAATATCATAGAGCTCCCTACTTCAATTTTCAAATCGGATACAACAACAACAGTAATCAAACCTAATCTACAGATCGATCAAGGAGAAAGCAAAAGAGACTTACATCGGAGGAGTTGCTGATGAGCTCACGAAGGAAGATCTCCTTGTTGCTGTAGAAGGTGTTGATGATGAGGGAGAGCAACTGGTTGATCTCGGCCTGGAAGGCAAAAGTCTCGGCGTCGGCCATTGTTGCTGCTTATCGGGGAGATCTAGGGTTTATCTAATGAGACGCAATAAAGAGAGAGACAGTAGAGAAGATGCGAAGTAATGAGTGGGAGAAGTTATGTTTATATATGCCACACATAATAGGGTTTCGAGATCCTTCTGTGAGAGATCCATTATGCTTATTTGTTAAATTTCCAACAAGTTGGGCCCAATGATCTTGAGGGTGGGTGTAATTTACTTTTCTGTGGGACTTTAAAAAAAAGAGTAGATATATAACTAAATATCCAAAATAAACATAGTTTAATTTACAAAATATATATTTGATAGTTAAATGTTAAAATCTAACCATAAAATCACAATTATTATATTATCAATATAAATTCTTCATATTTTATTTTTCTCTATATGATATATATATATATATATGTAATAATAATAAGTATCAATGTCAATTGTTAGAAAAAATCATATTTTTTTATTAGTCAATCAAAAAATTATATATATTTACAAAAATAAAATATTTTTTATCTTTTTTGATGTAATTTTTAATTCATAATTCTATAATTTAAAAATCAAATCTTAAAACTCTTCTTTTTAACACCTCTTAAAAAAAAAACTTATCCAAGAACTTAAGCTTAAAACTCATAATCCAAATTTATAAAATTATTAAATTAAATATAAAAGTAAAAATTCAAAAGTAATCAGTAATGGAAAATCACCAAAACTCTTGATATAAAGTATCCTAAATCAATAATGTTATGGTTTATTGGTTTGAATTTTAGACTATAGTACGCGTTATTGGTTTTAATCTTTGCTAGGGTTTATATACTTTAGTTTCTCTGACTGCGAGATTGCGACGGCCGACGGGCTTGACAAAAGCAAGACAACAAGATCAACCGAGACTAACTTTTTTGGGGTCTATTGAAGGGTTTCTTATACAATAATGGATAGGATCAGTCCATTGCCAGATGATTTGATCTTGAAGATATTGTCATTCCCTCGAACAGAAGTTGCTATAACCACAAGCCTTTTGTCAAAACGTTGGCGTGATGTTTGGAAACATGTGCCGAAGCTTGAGTATTATGCTCCACGAGCTTCCCCTTTTGTTCATAACTTTTTGCTATTACACAAGGCTCCTGTCCTACAAACCATGCATGTCAGACTTTCCCAAAATCATCGTCCTACAGATATTGAAATCTGGTTTAGAGTTGCAGTTGAACGTGGTGTGCGCAAACTTCGTTTTCACAATTATCTATTCGGTCCAGAGGAGGCCATACGGTTGCCTGGGAGTCTGTATACATGTCAAACCCTTGTGAGTTTAACCCTGTTTTCAGCTGTCATTGTGGATGTTCCTTTGACAATTTGTTTCCCGTCACTCAAGGCTTTGAGGCTTAGACATGTGGAATTTTCAAACGATGAAATCGTTCCTAGGATTCTATCTGGTTGCCCTGTTCTTGAAGACCTAGCTATAACTAGAGTAAACAATGGAAACATGAAAACCTTCACAATCATGATTCCTTCATTGCTGAGATTAGCAGTTTGGGACTTGAAATCTGGTTCTCAAGTTCCAGGAGATGATATTGGGTTAGTGATCACAGCTCCTTCTTTAACGTCGCTAACTGTTGTCAGCCAAGTAAGTTGTTCACTAGTGAATATGCCAAGCCTCGTGAAGGCTAACATCAAGCTTTCTTCACCTGGTGATTCTAAGAAGCTTCTACAATTTCTTACCTCAGCTAAACACCTTTCCTTATGTGCAATACCATCAACGGTAACAATCTATGCATTTTTGTGATCATATATATATATATATATATATATTCTCTCTTTTTTAACTGATAGTTACATTAACTTGTGATGATGATGCCATTTGCAGTTTTCATATCCTATTGGCGTCTTCTATCATCTCGTGTCTCTAGTACTATGTACATGCTGTTCAGTTTGGTTCTGTCTTATACTCCGACAAACCCCTAAACTCAGAGTTCTCAGATTCCAACCAATTGAGAGATGTTTCGATTATGTTCAGATTCAGTGGGAGCAAACAAGTTCTGTTCCTCAATGTTTGATCTCGAGTCTGAAAACTGTTGAGTGGATTGATTACCAAGGAAGAGAATCAGAGAAAAAAACGGTGATGTATTTCTTAAAGAACTCCACACAGCTAAAGAAAGTGTGTATTAGATCCTTAGCATCCATCAATTTAAACGAGAAACACAAGATGCTGCTAGAATTGGCGTCTGCGCAGCGGATTTCTAGCGAGTGTCGGCTTTTGTTTACCTGATGTTACGTTGGATCTCAGAGATCTACAACTAGCTTCGTTTTTGTTCTTTCTTGGAGTGTCATTGCCTCATTGGTTAGTGGTTACATTGTTTTCGTTAACTTTACAAGTTTGGATAAGCATTGAGTGGAAGGACTTTATTGTGATCAATATATGCGACTCGCATGTTATTAATTACTCCTCAAGTACTTCCAGCGGCGGATGCAGACCATTTATTTGATGGGGGCACATAATTAAAATATATTAAATTAATTCATATAAATTTAATAAAATTATAGTTAAAAAATATTGTAAACAATTAATCATTAATAATTAACTAAAAAGTACAAGAAAATAATAAACTTTAATTTTTGTTCAACTCAGAAAAGATTTTATAAAATAATTTTATAATTTTTTTACAAATCTAACTAATCAAAATAACATAATATGACAATTAAAATTTATTTGAATATATATATATATATAGGCTTCAAATTTACACATATATAACAGCATATCATTATCTACTTATAATTAATTAATCATCATATCAACTAAACTCTAAAGTATTAAATAAAAATGAATGGATTAATTAGGTTTTTTATTAGCTATTGCTAATGTCTATTATTAAAGAATGGACTTAAAAATGTGCTATAAAGTTGAAATATAAAAATTAAAAATAAATTATAATAGAAAGAATTATCAAAACACAAATAAAGAAAGACAAATACATATGCTAACACAAAAAAAGAAATATTAAAAATAAGACAAAAGGTAGGAAAAATCTCATTAAATAATTGATGTGAAGAAAGATACTGTAATAGTAGACGTGTCAAAAAAACGCTTAATTGTACACCAAGAGATAAAAGTAAAACGAGGGAAAAGAAGCAACGTGATTGCTTCGAACCTATAAGAACTCAACGTAACAGAGAGCATCTGTACCAATTGTTCCACGAAAATAAATAGTACCTTATTAACTAATTAAATATAAAAAGTAGTGGGGGCACGTGCCCCCGTTCCTGGTAGGATCATGAGAATGCAAACTCTCTTTCAGAATTTCAACGTTAACTATGGCTGATGCTAAACAATTGAATTTGAACAATCCTCTTCAAAGAAATGTCACAACTTCTCGTCAATGCTTCGGTTTGTTTTCTAAACATTTTTATGATAAAAAGTGAAAGCTATTCATGCTGAACACTCCTTCGCAATTTCTCATCTTTTCTTCTTTCTATTTCTGTATTCAACAACATATACACACATTACAATCAAGTTTGATAAGTTCACAGAATACATTAACTTCTTCTTTTTGTTAAAGATATCTTTGGTCGTCAAAATATTCGGTTAATATATATCTTAATATCCAGAATTCAAATTCATGCTGTATTTGGTTTACACTAGACTTTTCAATTAGGATTCAGATTATTTCTCTCTATATTTTATACAATAAAATAATTCTTTTTGAACACATTTTCTGAAAATATCATGTATCGCTTTCCTTTTGGACATTTTTTTTCCAAAATCTATGACTAGTTTACTTATTTATTTTTATTCATTGAGCTCGCATCACATATGTTTTTTTCTCTATTTCAGATTCTGAATTTTGAATAATAACATTTTATTCTTTATACACATAAAATATTTTCTTAACACAATCTCTCAGAGGCTGTTAAATGTCACTTTATTTTGGACATTTTCAAAATATACAATTAATTCACTTAATCTTTTATTAATTTATTGAGTTTGCATCACAAACTTTGAGAAGTTGTCATGTATCACTATATGATTTGACATCTATTTTATACAGAAATTTAGACGCCAAAAAAAATTAATAAAATTTCTAAATAATTTTTAAATGTTATTGTAGTAAAAGTTGAGTTTATATTTTGCTTTATCTTAGATAATTCAGGATACGCATATGCATATTTCTTTTTATCTGTTGATACAAAAAGTACGGTCAGACTTATGCTTGTACAAATCCTAAGTGTGTTATAGGAAAAAGAGTTTTTTTTTTACCTTTTTAAAAATTATAAATAGTCTTGTCCAAATTTTCAAAGAATCACCGGCGATGTTCTTTTGCTGCATTAGGTATTTTCTTAATTTTGAAATTTTATTCTGATTTTTCTTAATTTTGAAATCTGGTTTTGCAGTTGAACGTGGTGTGCGCAAACTTCGTTTTCACAATTATCCATTCGGTCCAAAGGAGGCCATACGGTTGCCTAGAAGTCTGTATACATGTCAAACCCTTGTGAGTTTAACCCTATTTTCAGCTGTCATTGTGGATGTTCCTTTAAAATTTTGTTTCCCGTCACTCAAGACTTTGAGGCTTAGACGTGTGGAATTTTCAAACGATGAAATCGTTCCTAGGATTCTATCTGGTTGCCCTGTCCTTGAAGACCTAACTGTGGTTAGAGAACACAATGGAAGCGTGAAAAATATCACAATCATGGTTCCTTCATTGCTGAGATTAACAGTTTTGGACTTCAAATTTGCTTATAAAGTTCCAGGAAATGATGTTGGGTTTGTGATCAAAGCTCCTTCTTTAAAGTCGTTAACGGTTGTTAGCCAAGTAAGTTGGGTTTGTTCATTAGTTAATATGCCAAACCTCGTGAAGGCTAACGTCAAGCTTCCTCCACCTGGTGATTCTAAGAAGCTTCTAGAATGTCTTACCTCAGCCAGACACCTTTCCTTATATGTACAATACCATCACCGGTAAAAATTTATGCATTTGCTATCCTCTCTTTTTTAACTAATAGTTACATTAACTTGTGACTATGCTATTTGCAGTTTTCATATCCTATTGGCGTCTTCTATCATCTCGTGTCTCTAGTACTATGTACATGCTGTTCAGTTTGGTTCTGTCTTATACTCAGACAAACCCCTAAAATAAGAGTTCTCAGATTCCAACCAATTCAAAAATGTTGCCATCATATCCAGATTCAGTGGGAGCAATCAAGTTCTGTTCCTCAATGTTTGATCTCGAGTCTTGAAACTGTTGAGTGGATTGATTACCAAGGAAGAGAATCAGAGAAAAAAGTGGTGATGTATTTGCTAGAGAATTCTGGACAGCTAAAAGAAGATGGCTATTAAAGCCTTACCATCAACCAATTTGGAAAAGAGATACAAGATACTGCAAGAGCTGTCCTCTACGCAGAGGAGTTCTAAAAAATGTCAGTTTTCCTTCACCTGAAGTTATGCCGGATCTCAGAGATATATAACTATATACATATATTAGTTTTAATTCTTGGAGCGTCATTAGTAGTTATCATATTGAAGATATTGGTTTTTACTGAATTAGGTTTTAAGGAATTGGCTGGAAATATACATTTGGTTTTATGCTCACCGAGATGTACCACTAGAGTGTAAACTTGCATATCTCCTGTGTCGTTTCTTTCGTTTCCTACACACAAAACCATACGAACATCATGCAATCGATCGCAAAATATAGCTACAGATCATCTTTCCAAAAAAAGTATATATATATAGCTATACTCCCTGTTCGGGAACGCGCTAGGCGCTAGTCGGGCGGTCGGGTTGGGCCTAGCGCCTAAAGAGAAAATCGGAGATTAATCGGAAATTATGCGGGGCGGAATTTTTAGATGGTTTACTATGTTATAAAACATGTTAATCTTTAATTGTGTATAACATTAATACATTTTCATGTTTAAGATTGTATAAAACACACAAATAAAATATATAAACTTAATATAGTGTAATTTTCATCAAAATTATGAATATAAATGATATTTATAAAATTTTAGATCAAATAAATAAATAAAAATATTATTAAAAATAAAAAAAATAAAAAAAAAATAAAAAAAAAAAATAAAAAATAAATAAAAAATAGATTAGGCGGCTAGGCAGTCATTTAGGCGGCTAGGCGGTCATTTAGGCGGTGTAGGCGGAAAAAAATCGGATATCCGATTTTTTAAACCGATTTGGCATAAATCGGAGCGGAAAAGTGACGCGTAACGCCTAGGCGGCTAGGCGGCCGAGTTTTAGAACAGGGGCTATACTGCTACAGATCAAAACCTAATATCTGACATAGGTAAAATTTATAAATTGTACTCTCTTGATCAGATATTAGACTGCACCATCATAAGCAATCTAATTATATTTAGTATAGTTTCAAAGCCAGTTTCTGAATGTATATATCTTTATATATGTATATAAATGTCGTTATATATGTATATATATATGTTGATGTTTAAAATTATAGTGAATATTCTTCACTTAATTTTTTAATATAAATTATGATACTATTATTGAATTTAAAATAATATATATATATATATATATATATATTCTTTATAATATTTCAAATTTGAGATATCTTTTTTACCCACTTATACACTTGTCAAATTAGGAGTTCTTTTCCTTTTCTAAAATAAATAAAAATTTTAACAAATTAATGAAACATATTAAAATAACAATACTTTATGGCTGACTCAATTTGAGATCCTCCCCAATAAGGTTACCACAATGTTTAATTAGGGTTTCTGGTTTTTCTTTGGGGACGAAGAAAACGAGGCTATAAAAGGTTAGACCTCCCTCTTTTCTTTCCTCTCAACTTTTTGGTATACTGTTGTGATTTGTTTTGAAAACGTAGGCGTTCTCATTATTTTTAGGGCTTGAAAACAATGGATAGGATCAGTTTATTGCCAGAAGACTTGATCTTGAAAATATTATCATCAGTTCCAACAAAATTTTCTGTAACCACAAGCCTTTTGTCAAAAAGATGGTGTTATCTTTGGAAACATGTACCGAAGCTCTTGTTCTATCTGGGTCACTCTGACTACCAGAGGGCTTCTCGTTTAGTTCACACGTTTTTGTTACTAAACAAGGCTCCTGTCTTAGAATCGATGCATCTCTCACTTGGTCAAAACGGTTCTTCCATTGACATTGATACATGGACTCGTGTTGCAATTTCTCGTGGTGTGCGCAATCTTCTATATTTCAGATTTTCAGCAACCCTACGGTTGCCTAGGAGTCTGTATACATGTGAAACCCTTGTGACTTTAACCCTAATTGCAGCTATCATTGTGGATGTTCCTTTGACCAATATTTGTTTCCCGTCACTCAA
Organism: Brassica napus; assembly: GCF_020379485.1. Lineage (NCBI taxonomy): Eukaryota > Viridiplantae > Streptophyta > Magnoliopsida > Brassicales > Brassicaceae > Brassica > Brassica napus. The sequence continues at coordinate 7,103,367 of NC_063446.1, forward strand.
GGCTTTGATTCTTTTGTTTGTTGATTTCTTAAGTGATGAAATCGTTAGTAGTCTTTTATGTGGTTGCCCTGTCCTTACAGAACTGAACGTGTCTCGATTCAGCAATGCCAGAGTGAAAACTTTCACAGTCTTTGTTCCTTCACTGCAGTGTTTAACCATCATAGACATCAAAAAGGGTTCTCAAGCTCAAGGAGATGATGTTGGGTTTGTGATCAAGGCTCCTTCTTTAAATTCGTTAACTATTTATAGCGAGTTTAGTTGGTTTTGTTCATTAGTGAAAATGCCCTACCTCGTTAAGGCTAATGTCAAGCTTCCACATGGTGACTCTAAGAAGTTTAAGGGTTGTCTTACCTCAGCCAAGCACCTTTCCTTGTGTTTACAACCACCACTGGTAAAATCTATATGCTTTAATCAGTGATAATATATATATTTTTATCTATATTATTTTCTTTGTTAGACTTGATTGAATAAAAGAAGTTTAGACGGAAAAAAACATATTATCCATTCACTTATGATGCAACTTGCAGGATCCATCTCATATAGGAGTCTTCGACCAGCTCGTGTCTCTGAATCTTTGTACATGCTCTTTAGATTGGTGTGGTCTTATACTCAGACATACACCTAAACTCAGAGTTCTCAGATTCGTGCTTTTTCGAGCAAATGTGTCTCCAAAGATAGTTAATATTATAAAGAAATGTAGAATGAGTTACGGAGATTCCATCACTCAATGGGAGCAACCGAGTTCTGTTCCTCAATGTCTGACTTCGAGCCTTGAAACTGTTGAGTGGATTGATTACAAAGGAACACAAACAGAGAAAGAAATGGTTATGTATTTCTTAAAGAACTCCAGACAGCTAAAGAAAGTGTCTATTAGATCCTTAGCATCCATCAATTTAAATGAGAAACACAAGATGCTGCTAGAGTTGGCGTCTGCGCAGCGGATTTCTAGCGAGTGTCGGCTTTTGTTTACCTGAAGTTACGTTGGATCTCAGAGATCTACAACTAGCTTTGTTTTTGTTCTTTCTTGGAGTGTCATTGCCTCATTGGTTAGTGGTTACATTGTTTTGTTAACTTTACAAGTTTGGATAAGAGTGGAAGGGCTTTATTGTGATCAATATATGCGACTCGCATGTTATTACTCCTCAAGTACTTCCTCTTACTTGTGTCATTAGGATCATGAGAATGCAAACTCTCTTTCAGAATTTCAACGTTAACTATGGCTGATGCTAAACATTTGAATTTGAAACAAACCTCTTCAAAGAAATATCACAACTTCTCGTCAATGCTTCGGTTTGTTTTCTAAACATTTTTATGATGAAAAAAAAAAACATTTTTATGATGAAAAGTGAAAGCTGTTCATGCTGAACACTCCTTCACAATTTCTCATCTTTTTTTCTTTCTATTTCTGTATTCAACAACATATACACACATTACAATCAAGTTTGATAAGTTCACAGAATACATTAACTTCTTCTTTTTGTTAAAGATATCTTTGGTCGTCAAAATATTCGGTTAACATATATCTCTTAATATCTAGAATTCAAATTCATGCTGTATTTTGGTTTACACTAGACTTTTCAATTAGGATTCAGATTCTTTCTCTCTATATTTTATACAATAAATTAATTCTTTCTGAACACAATTTCTGAAAATATCATGTATCGCTTTCCTTTTGGACATTTTTTTTTCCAAAATCTATGATTAGTTTACTCATTTATTTTTATTCATTGAGCTCGCATCACAAATTCTGAAAATTTGGGTATATCTCCATAAGTCCATACTATTTGACATATGTTTTTTTTTTCTCTATTTCAGATTCTGAATTTTGAATAATAACATTTTATTCTTTATACAAATAAAATATTTTTTTAACACAATCTCTCAGAGGCTGTTAAATGTCACTTTATTTTGGACATTTTCAAAATATACAATTAATTCACTTAATCTCTTATTTATTTATTGAGTTTGCATCACAAACTTTGAGAAGTTGTCATGTATCACTATATGATTTGACATATATTTTATACAGAAATTTAGACGCCAAAAAAATTAATAAAATTTCTAAATAATTTTTAGATGTTATTGTAGTAAACGTCGAGTTTATATTTTGCTTTATCTTAGATAATTCAGGGATACGCAGATATGCATATTTCTTTTTATCTGTTGATACAAAAAGTACGGCCAGACTTCTGCTTATACAAATCCTAAGTGTGTTATCGGAAAAAGAGTTTTTTTTTTACCTTTTTAAAAATTATAAATAGTCTTCTAAACCACGTGTTTTGATCGACTAGCAACTTGAGAGAGCTTTTGTCCAAATTTTCAAAGAATCACCGGCGATGTTCTTTTGCTGCATTAGGTATTTTCTTAATTTTGAATTTTTTTTCTGATTTTCGTATTACCTTTTGATCTGAAACTCCAAAAAGAAAAAACAGTTTAACTACTGCTTATCACTAAAAGCAAAACATATGTCAGAAGAATTCCGTCGAAAGTGATTAGTTTGGAAGTTTTCTTTAATTTCGGTTTAGGTTTTAAAGTGAAAGCTAATACCTAATTCGTGTCTACCAAGAAAGAAAACTTTGAAGATAATCAAAGAGGAGTGGGATCATATGGATAGGATAAGTAAGTTGCCTGATGCGTTGCTCTTGGAAATATTGTCATATTTACAAGAGAAGTTCTGACCACAATGGTTTTATCGAAACGATGGAATTATCTTTACACGTTTGTGCCAACACTTGAATATGATCATAACAGTTATCCAGATGGTGAGGACAGGAGCTTCTCACGGTTTGTTTACAGTTCTTTGCTGTTGTCTTTCGTACTTGGTCAAAACACTGGTTCTATAGATATTGGAGTTTGTGTTAGAACCGCTATTAAACGCCATGCGCGTCACCTGAATATTGAGATTGATGATACTTGTTCTGCTGAAACTATCAATCCAGTGATACTTCCTACTAGCTTGTATACAGGTTGTACAATGCTTGTGATTTTGTGGCTAATTAATGTGGTTCTTATGGATTCGTCTTCCACGGTTTCCTTCCCATCCCTCAAAATTTTGGTCCTTCTATCAGTGAAGTACCCAAATAATGAATTTGTCCCCAAGATTTTAGCTGGTTGTCCTGTTCTTGAAAATTTATTCGTGGACCGATGCCAAGGTGACAATGTGAATCTTTTCGTAGTTAGAGTGCCCACTTTGAAGATCCTACTGTTACAAAAAGTATATCGGACATCCATGCTGATGGGTTTTTAATAGATGCTCCTTGTTTGGAGCTCATGGGGATTAATGTAAATACGAAAGGATTTTGTGGTATTGAGCATAATATGCCTAAGATTGATGCGGCAAGTATGTGTGTTACTTGTAATCGTACCGAACAGATTCTTTCTTCTCTTACATCACTCCAGCAACTTAGATTATGTTTAATGACCTCAAAGGTAACCTTTAAATGTTTTTTTCTTCTAAAAGACCTATCATTCCCACTAAACTTTTGTTTACTCATGTATCTTATGTAGGATGCATATCCTGAAGGAATAGCATTTAACCGGCTTGTAGAATTGACTCTGTGTACATCTGAACCGGAATGGTTGAATCTACTTATGCGTCTTCTCAAAGATTCCCCCAAACTAAGAGTCCTCAAACTAGAACAGGTAAATTTATTTCCTCTTAACCCTTTTTAATATTCTGAAGCGGATTGTACTTACTATGGATCCTTGTGAATATCGGGTCCATCTCCGTGAGGCTGTGAATCCACGGCCGTGCTGGAACGAACCTACTCATGTTCCAAGCTGTTTATTGTCATGTCTTGAAACTTTTCAATGGTCACAATACGAAGGAAGAGAAGAAGAGATCAAAGTCGCGCAATTCATCATAAGAAACTCTGCTTGTTTGAAGAATGCAGCTTTCTATCCTAAATCCTGTAGAGAAGCTTGAGATGCTAATAGAATTATCAGTGTCACCAAGGAGTTCTTCAATATGTCAGCTTGATTTCGGTCGTGGGACTCCTACAGTTAGGGACATTTTTTATCATCACCGTTTGATGAAACTTTATAGATGATTGATAAAAAAATGGTTTCCCTTAAACTATATATATGATTTCTCACATATTTTGTTGTTGTTAAATGGATATATTTATTTAAGCTTATTTAGTTTTTTTTTTTTTTCGCGTCCTGCTATTGTTCACTTGGATGGGGGCATTCATGCTTTAGAATTATGATTCACTAGATCCATGAGTCTGTGACTATCCCTCCCACTCGATCTCAAATGTACATGTTGTGAGTTAGACTCGAAGAAACCAGAGAGAAACTTAATGTCATTACAGCACAAAATCACTATCAATATCAGGGACAACAAGTTCAATTTTATTTACATCATGGGATGTTTTACATAAGTTCACTTGTATGAAAAGAGTGGGAAGGGAACTGCGGTACATATTTTTAAAAATATAAAACCTAAAGCAGGACATAGGGGCTTCTTTGCTGTTGAATATCAGGTGTTTGAGTTTATTTTTTCTCTGATTCTGTGATCTTCTTCTGATTATTCATCTTAATATGTTTAATCTGAGAAGAATTTGTCAGAGAACAACAAGAGTACTCCAATTTATTTTTGTATGTTCTATTGAAAAAGCTAAATTGGCCAATACTTATACACTTAATTATAAGCTTGGTCTCCAAGGGAAAACGACCTATCAAAAAAAAAAACAAAAACTAAACCAAACATAAGTTATGATGATTCAGTGTTTAGTTATTGTTTGGCCAGGTTTGTAGACAAGACAATAAGACTCAAATTGCTTGGAGTAAAAGGAATGGGCCAGCAGTATCTTGAAGAAGGTCTGATCACCTGGCTTGGCTTACAAGAAACTCAAGGAGAAGCTGGATAAATTTCTTCTATTTAGCATGATTTTTTTGATTCTTTAAATTCAAAGAAACACAAAAGCACCTGATGTAATTGAAGTTTTGATTGAATAAATTTTACATTCATTCGAACAAAAAAAAAGAAGAAGGTGTTTAGTTATTGTTAATACGGTTTGAATTTAGTCACGACAGCATTAGTAAGCATCAACCGGGTATAGGATTTACTTCAGCGACATGATTTTAGATTATACAAATCCATCTGAAGTTATGGACCTATATGCTCAATAGCCCAGTAACATTTAGGCCACAACTGGGCTCATGGGCCGAAGTTTGATCCATTTTCCATTTCATACAATAAATCAACCCCAACTTTATGCCCCCACATCGTCTTCTATATTCTGATCTTCGGTTTACAGTGTTTCAAGCAGCGGATTTACTGGAGAAATGAACTGATAATTTCTCCCAGGAATCGGAGTATAGATTAAGAGTATAAAGGTAATCGGCAATTCATTACTTCAGGTTTGGTTTAATAGTGAACGGAAACTGTTCGACAGAAAGTTTTGGTTTGTACAATTCTCTTTAACTTTATATGCTTTCTTGAGATTATAAGTGTTCAGTGTGTCTGCCAGTATGAGAAGCGGTTAGGTGTTTGTATACTCTGTTCTTATTTGTCTTTGAACTACGAAACTATTGCTTTGCTTTGACCTTGTTGTGTCGTTGCTTATGACTTTTTTGTTGCTGTTTAGTTTATGAGGAAAACACACTTTACAATTTCACATTCCTTTGTTTTTTTTTTTCCCCCAATGCTTTTCAGGCTTTGGTGTCTGGTTTGGGGATTCTGGGGCTTTGATACGGCAATCTGTGTTGGATTTGAAAGGGGAAGATGCCTCCTGTTGATAGGATATGTCATTTGCCTGACGCACTACTGTTGAGAATACTGTCAGAACTGCCTACTGCCAACGATGTTGTGGCCACAATGGTTTTGTCAAAACGATGGGAGCCTCTTTGGAAGTCAGTGTCAAAACTTGTATACGACGATAGCTACCGGAATATTGATGATGTTGGAAGGTTTACCCGCTTTGTGGATAGGTCTTTGATTCTGCACGAGGCACCGGTAGAAACTTTGCATTTCAAACTTACCCAAAAGTCTCTTGCGGTTGATATTGGAGTATGGATTGCAATTGCAGTTAAATGCAGTGTGCGTGACCTGGTTATAGATATTGACTGTCCAGCCATACTTCCAAGGAGTTTATATAGAGGCTCTAAAATGCTCGTTTCCTTGAAACTAAAGAGTGCGACTCTTATGGATGTTTCTTCCTTGCCTTCTTTCTTGACCCTTAAAACTTTGAGCCTTGTATCTGTCAAGTACCCAGGTGATGAGTTTGTTAGGCAGCTTTTGTCCAGTTGTCATGTTCTTGAAGATTTGGTTGTGGAACAATGCCTCCATGATAATGTAACTATTTTCACAATTAAGGTTCCTTCTCTCAAGAGTGCATCTTTGTATAAATCAGCAGGAAGATCTACAGAAGGTGAAGATGGATTTGTGATAGATGCTCCTTCTTTGGAGTACTTGGACATCTTTTATAATAACGTTGGGTTTTGTGTCATTGAGAATGATATGCCTAATCTTGTTAAGGCAGATGTTGTCGTCTCTTATAGTTCCCCTGGTGTGACTCTGAGTTCTTTTACTTCAGCAAAGCGTCTCTTTATCTGTTTACCAAACTCAAAGGTAATATATGCCTAACTATACATGCTGTTATTTGTATTCTTTTACCTGTTAGGCACTAACACATAGCACCTGTTCTTTAATTATGTATTGTATTGCAGGACGCATATTCCGTTGGTACTGTCTTCCACCGTCTTGTACACTTGAGAATATGCACATGTGAGACAGAGTGGTTGAATCTACTTATGCGTTTACTCAATGATTCCCCTAATTTACGGCATCTCAAATTTCAAAAGGTACACATAGTTACACGTCCACTCAATTCATTCATTGTCTGTGACCAGAGGGTATTTTACAGTCCTTGTAATGTCAAATCTATCGCAGTGCCATGAGATTGAAGGCACACGCCCCTGCTGGAATGACCCGAGCTCAGTTCCTGAATGTCTGTCATCGAGTCTAGAAACTCTTGAATGGGTAGGATATCAAGGAAGAAAAGAAGATAAAGAAGTAGCTACATTCATATTAAGAACCGGAAGCTGTTTGAAGAAAGTAACTATAATTACCCCTAAGTCCAGTGACTCGGACAAGAAACTTGAGATGCTCAGGGAGTTGTCCTTGTCCTTCAGGCGTTCACCTACATGTCAGCTTGTATTCGACTGAACTTGCGCTCAGTTGACAAAGTTGGGTTGTGTTAGATCCCTTATCTTATTAATGTTAAACAACGCTTAGAGCTTAGAGGACTTCTCCATGCTTTGTGTTGTGTTTGTGCAAAGATTGCTCCTATCTATCATGTTTTTAAATGTGGTTTTGCTGTTGTAGCAACCTGTTTCTTTACTGTCTTGGCTTTTTTACCGTTCGTATGGAACCTCTACTCCATTTTTGGAGAGTGAAAGTAGCTATAAAGCTTTTAGTTGACCAAAGAAAACATTATTTAGTTCGCACATGTTGGTCGAGTAATAGATTCACCAAATCAACCGACCACTGTTGGTCTACGAATCAACTGCTCCTAGTGTTCAGTCTTTGGGGTTTATGGTATGGATAGAGAAGTTTGTTGAAGTTGATAGCTTTGGGATTGTAAGGATTAAGAGTGCTTTCTTATTTTTGAAGTTTTGTCTAATCATCATCTGATCTTTACTAATTTGAATTGACAGCAAAATCCTCTGTTTCTTATATTTTCGGGTCTGTAGATGCGAAGTAAGTTTGATTGTAATGGGGTTTGCTCGTAAGTATGATAAGCGAGTTGCCTGATGCACTGCTCTTAAATATATTATCGTTTTACTGTCTACACAAAAAAAAAGGTGTCAAAATGGTTTTGTCAAAACAATGGCAGTTTCTTTGGATGTTATATGTGTCAGGAAGGTGAGATTCTTGCGGTTTCTTAACAGTTCTTTGCTGTTGCCCGAGGCTCCGCTTTTACAGTTTTTCTTTACAACGTTCTGGTGCTATAGATCTTGGTGCATGTGTTGCACCTGCTGTTAAATCGTTGTGTTCGTGAGATAAATATCGAGATTGATACTTCTTATACTGAAACTCTAGCTATATATACTTCCGAGGAGCTTGATATAGTCTGTAAAACGCTTGTGACAATAAAACTGAAAAATGGGGTTCTGTTGGAGTTCTTAGGCATTGTTGATTATTATACAGATGGCTCTTAAATTATGGTTAGATACTAAACAGAAAATTAGTTGGTGTTTCACAGTGTAGTTAACCTAATGAATACATACATCATACATAGATGAACACTTGGAAAATAAAAATGTATTAAAATAGTAAGGTCAGACTTTTGCTTGTACAAATCCTAAGTGTGTTAGGAAAAGAGTTTTTTACCTTTTTAAAAATTATAAATAGTCTTGTTAACAACGAGTTTGACTAGCAACCTGAGAGAGCTTTTGTCCAAATTTTCAAAGAATCACCGGCGATGTTCTTTTGCTGCATTAGGTATTTTCTTAATTTTGAAATTTTATTCTGATCTTCGTATTACCTATTGATTTGAAATTCAAAAAAGATAAACAGTTTTACTACTTGTTATCACTAAAAGCAAAACATATGGCAGAAGAATTTCTTAGAAAATTGATTAGTTTTGGAAGTTTCCTTTTGATTTTTGGTTTAGGTTTTAAAGTGAAAGCTAATTCCTAATATTTTCGTGTCTACCAAGGAAGAAAACTTTGAAGATAATCAAAGAGGAGTGGGATCATATGGATAGGATAAGTGAGTTGCCTGATGCGTTGCTCTTTGAAATATTGTCATATTTACCAACAAGAGAAGTTGTGACCACAATGGTTTTATCGAAACGATGGAAGTATCTTTATACGTTTGTGCCAACACTTGAATATGATCATAACAGTTATCCAGATGGTGAGGACAGGAGCTTCTCGCGGTTTGTTTACAGTTCTTTGCTGTTACACGAGGCACCAGTTCTACAAGTGTTGTCTTTCGTACTTGGTCAAAACACTGGTTCTATAGATATTGGAGTTTGTGTTAGAACCGCTATTAAACGCCATGCTCGTCACCTGAATATTGAGATTGATGATACTTGTTCTGCTGAAACTATCAATCCAGTTATACTTCCTACTAGCTTGTATACAGGTTGTACAATGCTTGTGAGTTTGGGGCTAGACAATGTGGTTCTTATGGATTCGTCTTCCACGGTTTCCTTCCCATCCCTCAAAATTTTGGGCCTTCTATCAGTGAAGTACCCAAATAATGAATTTGTCCCCAAGATTTTTGCTGGTTGTCCTGTTCTTGAAAATTTATTCGTGGACCGATGCCCCGGTGACAATGTGAACCTTTTCGTAGTTAGAGTGCCCACTTTGAAGATCCTATTGTTACAAAAAGTATTGGACATCCATGCTGACGGGTTTTTAATAGATGCTCCTTGTTTGGAGCTCATGGGGATTAATGTAAATACGAAAGGATTTTGTGGTATTGAGCATAATATGCCTAAGATTGATGCGGCAAGTATGTGTGTTACTTGTAATCGTACCGAACAGATTCTTTCTTCTCTTACATCACTCCAGCAACTTAGATTATGTTTAATGACCTCAAAGGTAACCTTTAAATGTTTTTTTTCTTTTAAAAGACCTATCATTCCCACTAAACTTTTGTTTACTCATGTATCTTATGTAGGATGCATATCCTGAAGGATTAGCATTTAACCGGCTTGTAGAATTGACTCTGTGTACATCTGAACCGGAATGGTTGAATCTACTTATGCGTCTTCTCAAAGATTCCCCCAAACTAAGAGTCCTCAAACTAGAACAGGTAAATTTATTTCCTCTTATAACCTTTTTTAATATTCTGAAGCGGATTGATTATACTTACTATGGATCCTTGTGAATGTCAGGTCCATCTCCGTGAGGCTGTGAATCCACGGCCGTGCTGGAACGAACCTACTCATGTTCCTAGCTGTTTATTGTCAAGTCTTGAAACTTTTCAATGGTCACAATACGAAGGAAGAGAAGAAGAGATCAAAGTCGCGAAATTCATCATAAGAAACTCTGCTTGTTTGAAGAATGCAACTTTCTATCCTAAATCTACTGATCCTGTAGAGAAGCTTGAGATGCTAATAGAATTATCAGTGTCACCAAGGAGTTCTTCAATATGTCAGCTTGATTTCGGTCGTGAGACTCCTACAGTCAGGGACATTTTTCATGATCACCGTTTGATGAAGCGTTTAAGACAGACATACCAGAAAAATTGTGACAAAAATGGTTTCCCTTAAACTCTACATTAGATGATTTCTCTCATTTTTTTGTTAAATGGATATATTTATTTGAGCCTATTTAGTTTTTTTTTCGTGTCCTGATATTGTTCACTTGAATTAGCATTCATAGTTTAGAATTACGATTCACTAGAACTATGACTATCAGGGGGTAAAATTAGTAATTGGCTAATATACAACTCGATCACTCCCAACTCATCTCAAATGTACATGTTGTGAATAACAAACGAGTTAGACTCAAGAAATCAAGAAACTAATTAAAGAGAACTCTAATTGAGTCAAACATCTATATGATGATTTTTTCGTGATGTGAGTAGTAAGTTACAAACTCTTACATAGTTACAGCCATATTTATAAGCTTCAAAACCCTGGCAAAAGTCGAATGGTTGGTCACATATTTTTTAATTGCATTTTCACCCTTTTAAGTAATTTATCTGAACTTCATTTTGTTTGTGAGAATGTTGCCATAAGATAGGTGTTTCATCTTTTCGTTGTCAAAAAAAAAGATAGCTGTTTCATCTCCCCCCTCATCTCTGCAATTTGCAAATATCTTTACAAATTAAAAGGTTTTCGAAGCACATTATTCAATGAATTTTGAACCAGTTTAACCATCAAGCCTTCCAACACTTACACATAAGGAAATTGATAGAATGTGATATTTTTTCAATCAATTTGTATTTAATTTGTAATCAATTAGAAAAGCCACGATGCAATTCTTTTTTTCTCTTTTCAACTAATTTCTAGTGGGATGCCTTGTCAATATATACTATCCATTTTTATTTAAGAAAAACGGGGATGGGAAGGAATCATATGTTTAATACAGTACAAGGAAATTTGACAAAACTAGACAAAAAGTTAACCTATTGTATATATAAAAGAGCGGTAAGACCATTATGATTTTTTTTTTTTAATCAGTGAGATCAGGAATTAGGGTTTCTTTCTTGTTGAACGGGTAACGAAGGGTTTAGGGGTTTTTCGATTGTTTTATACGAAAGGAATTTTCCGTTAGATTACTAGCTCATCGTAAACCTCTCTCGCCTGCTCAACGACGGTTGAGTTTGGTTCCCGTGAAAGAATCTAGTGAGCTTCTTCGAAAGCGAAAACAAATAATATTTTCAGAGCCAGGTAACGACATTAACGGTTCTTTGTCTGAACGCTATGCTTTCATGAGAATATAAGTTCTGTATGTCTCCCAGTACTATGAGATGCAGTTAGGTGTTTGTATACTCTCTTATTTGTATTTAAACTACATAACTATATTCTTACGCTAGGGTTTGGTTTGACCTTGTGTCGTTTCTCATGATTTTTTTTGTTTGGTTTACGAGAAAAAAAAACACTTACAATTTCACATTCCTTGTTTTTTTTTATTTGTGTAATCTGAAAGCTTGGGGTTTGAGAGAGGAAGATGACTCCTGTGGATATGATCAGTCATTTGCCTGAAGCGCTACTCTTGAGAATACTGTCAGAACTGACTATTACTAAAGATGTTGTGGCTACAATGGTTTTGTCAAAACAATGGGAATGTCTTTGGAAGTCAGTGCCAAAACTTGTTTACGACGATAGCTATAAAAATATTGATACTGGAAGGTTTTCTAGCTTTGTGGACAGGTCTTTGATTCTGCATGAGGCACCAGTAGAAACTTTGCATTTCATACTTACTCAGAAGTCTGCTGCTGTTGACATTGGAGTATGGATTACAATTGCAGTTAAATGCCGTGTGCGTAACATGTGTATCGATATCGACTGCTCTTCCAGTAAAACTCCAGCCATACTTCCAAGAAGTCTATATACAACAGGCTCTAGAATGCTTGTTTCCTTGAAACTAAAGAGTGTGACTCTTATGGATGTTTCTACATTGCCTTCTTTGTTGATAAAAAAAAAAAGAACACGTTTTTTTGGTTTTTGGTTGGTAAGTTTGGTTGTTACACCAACTCACCACCAACTCACAAATCCCCCTCCTATAAATACATGCGTGAAGGAGAAGGGGAAATTCATCCCAAACAAGAAAAACAAAGTAAGAGAGAACAAGAGAAGAGAAGAAGAGATAGTGCAAGAGAGAAAAAAAAAATATCTTTCTTGTGAGAAAAATCTTTCTCTTTAAGAAATTACGAATAATTTCTTGGGTGTATTTGGGATCGGGTGTGAGTTGAGAGTTTGTAAAATTTCCTGGGTTGATAATAAAAGATCTGTAGCAGGTCCGGAGACGTAGGCAACATTGGCCGAACTCCGTTAACAATTTTGTATGTGTTTTCCCGCTCCCATAAATTCTGGTTTTCCGCAAAATTTGACCGCGTATTTCCTAACAACTGGTATCAGAGCCTGAGTTACGGTGATCGGTCAAATTTTTTGCAGGGTTACTATTCACGTGAACAGTACTTCGTGAATAGTGAATTTTCTCGGTAACATCGGTTTGTCGACGAAGGTGTTCTAATACACGGTGGTTCCAGAAACGATGGGAGGCGAAGACGGTTTGGCGCACAGTATCGGGAAATTTGACGGTACAGATTATGCATTTTGGAGAATGCAAATTGAAGATTATCTGTACGGAAAGAAGCTTCATCAACCGCTGAGCAAGAAGCCTGAGAAGATGGATCAGGATGAGTGGGAGCTCCTTTACAGACAAGTTCTGGGTGTTATAAGGTTAACACTGTCGAAAAACGTTGCTCACAACGTTGCGAAGGAGAAGACCACGGAAGGGCTCATGAAAGTTCTCTCTGATATGTATGAGAAACCTTCGGCAAACAATAAGGTATTTCTCATGAAGAAACTCTTTCATTTGAAGATGGAAGAAGGTGGCCTGGTTGCCGCACATGTGAACGAGTTCAACACGATTGTCAACCAACTGTCATCGGTTGAAATCGAGTTTGATGATGAAGTGCGAGCACTGATTTTGTTGGCATCTCTGCCAAATAGTTGGGAGCCGATGAGGGCAGCGGTTAGTAATTCTGTGGGTACTCAAAAGCTCAAATTCAATGATGTTAGAGATCGTATCCTTGGTGAGGAAGTTCGAAGGATAGACTCTGGGGAGGCATCAACGAGCTCTGCTTTCAACGTGGAAAACAGAGGGAGAAACCCAGATAGAAATAACCGGAGTAATGGCAGATCGAAGTCAAGGAATGGATGGGGCCAGTCCAAATTCAGACAGCCTGCAGAGTGCTGGAATTGTGGAAAGACAGGTCACATTAAGAAGAATTGCCGAGCACCACCGAAGAAGGAAGACAACACTAGAGGCGGAGCCAATGCAGTGACACGTGAAATCGCTGATGCATTGGTAGTGTCTGTTGATTCCCCGAGGAAAATTGAAGCTCGTGATGCAACTGCAAATACCACCAAAGCGTCAATCTCCTATGTCGATAGCCCAGTTGATTCATGGGTGCTTGACTCAGGAGCGTCGTTCCACACCACACCGCACCATAACATCATGGAAAATTATGTTGCGGGAAATTACGGAAAGGTATATCTTGCTGATGGATTACCTTTGGACATAGTTGGTATTGGAGATATCAACCTGAAAATGTCAGACGGACGTGTGTGGAAGATTACCAAGGTCAGACATGTGCCAAAGTTGATGCGAAATCTGATTTCAGTAGGTCAACTTGATGATATGGGGCACGATGTTAATTTTGGTGGTGGAGCCTGGAGAGTGAAGAAAGGTTCCATGGTGGTGGCTAGAGGTCATAAAAGAGGCACTCTTTATATGACGACGAGTTATCAAGACACTGTTGCTGTTGTCGAGAATGCCAAACAGACCAAGTTGTGGCATTGTAGGTTGGGGCACATGAGTGAGAAAGGGATGAAACTCATGGTGGAAAATGGCGCTCTTCCGGATCTGAAGACGGTGGATCATCAGATGTGTGAAAGTTGCATCCTTGGAAAACAGAAACGGGTTAGTTTCTCTAAAGGAGGAAGAGAGCCAAAATCTGAGAAGTTAGAGCTGGTGCACACTGACGTGTGGGGACCCACTCCTGTTGCATCGCTGGGAGGTTCATACTACTATGTGACCTTTATTGATGACTCCACAAGAAAAGTGTGGGTTTACTTCATGAAGAACAAGCATGAAGTGTTTTCGGTTTTCAAAATTTGGAAAGCCATGGTTGAGATTGAGACGAATCTCAAGTTGAAGTGTCTAAGGTCTGATAATGGTGGTGAGTACATCAGCGGCGAGTTCAAGAGATATTGCGCTGATAATGGGATCAAGATGGAGAAGACTATTCCTGGAACGCCTCAACAGAATGGAATAGCGGAAAGGATGAACCGAACCTTGAATGAGCATGCAAGGAGCATGAGATTGCACTGTGGATTACCAAAGACGTTTTGGGCAGATGCAATCAATACCGCAGCCTTCTTAATAAACAGAGGACCGTCTGTACCATTGGGATTTAAGATCCCTGAAGAAGTTTGGAGCGGAAAGAAAGTAAACCTTTCTTATCTAAAGGTGTTTGGATGCTTAGCTTATGTTCATATTGATGATGCTGCAAGAAGTAAACTTGACTCGAAGTCTAAGAAGTGTTACTTCATCGGTTATGGTAACGCGGAGTTTGGTTACCAGTTTTGGGATGATGAAAATCGGAAGATCATCCGCAGCAAGAATGTTGTGTTCAACGAAGAAGCGTTGTACAAGGATAAGCTAAGAGAAGGCTCGGAGAAGAAAGAGCCTGGAGCTGTTGACTTAGAAGATATCCTGACACCGGAGTTGCCACAGGATACCGCAACAGCAGAAGAAGAAATCTCTCAAGACGAGAGTGGTGAGGCTGAAGAAAGTGATGATTCTGAAGTGGTCCCATATACACCAGTCACGGAGTTACGACGGTCAAGCAGAATCATCAGAAAGCCAGTAAGATTCTCTCCATCGCTCAACTACATTCTGCTCACAGACAGAGGCGAGCCTGAATGTTATATGCAAGTTGATGAGTCGATCAAGTGGGAGCTTGCAATGAACGACGAGATGGACTCGTTGTTATCCAATCACACGTGGGAGTTAGCAGATTTGCCTAAGGAGAAAAAGGCATTGCATAACAAGTGGGTCTACCGAATAAAAGAAGAACCTGATGGGAGTAAGCGCTATAAAGCGAGGATTGTTGTGAAGGGATTCCAACAAAAAGAAGGCGTTGACTACACCGAAATCTTCTCTCCTGTAGTCAAGATGGTGACTATTAGAACGGTTCTTGGGCTGGTAGCACAAGAAGATCTACATCTTCAACAGATGGATGTGAAGACGGCATTTCTCCACGGTGATTTGGATGAGGAAATTTATATGAAGCAACCCGAAGGCTTTGAGATCAAAGGGAAGGAAAGCCTTGTTTGCAAGCTGAAAAGGAGTTTGTACGGCTTAAAACAAGCTCCAAGACAGTGGTATAAACGGTTCGACAACTTTATTAAAGGCGTTGGTTTCTTGAGGTGTGATGCTGACCACTGTTGTTACTTCAAGACGCTTGAAGAGTCCTACTTGATATTGCTCCTATATGTCGATGACATGCTGATAGTAGGAGCAGACTTGCACGAGATCAATAGCTTGAAGACGAAACTCTCAGAAGAGTTTGCGATGAAAGACGTTGGAGAAGCAAGACAGATTCTAGGGATGAGAATCAGTAGGAGCAAGGAAGGTCTTAAGCTATCACAAGAGGAGTATGTGAAGAAAGTCCTCAAGAGGTTTAACATGGATAACGCGAAGCCAGTTAGTACTCCCCTGGCAAGTCACTTTCGGTTATCCAGAGAACAATCTCCAAAGACGGAAGACGAGATGGCATGTATGGATAAAGTTCCATATGCTTCTGCTATAGGAAGCCTGATGTACGCGATGATATGTACAAGGCCAGACATTGCACATGCAGTGGGAGTCGTTAGCAGATTTATGAGCAATCAGGGAAGGAACATTGGGAAGCCGTTAAGTGGATTTTCAGATATCTAAAAGGAAATCCAAGTTTATCGCTACGTTTCACGAAGTCTAAGACGGGATTGCAGGGATATGTTGATGCTGACAATGGAGGTGACATTGACAGCACGAAGAGCACAACCGGGTATGTCTACACCTTTGGCGGTACTGCAATTTGTTGGGTTTCAAAGTTGCAGAAAATTGTATCTCTATCAAGCTGTGAAGCTGAGTATGTTGTGGTAACGGAGGCAACAAAAGAGATGATATGGCTACAGTCTTTTCTAGAGGAGCTAGGCCATGGCCAAGAGAAAAGTGTGTTGTACTGTGATAGTAAGAGTGCCATCGACTTGGCAAAGAATCTAGTTTACCATGCTCGGACGAAGCACATACATCGTCGATATCATTTCATCAGATCAGCGTTGGAAGATGAAATGTTGGTGCTTGAGAAGATCCCAGGAAGCAAGAATCCGGCAGACATGCTAACGAAGGTCGTGCCGTATGATAAGCTGAGGTTGTGTGTAACCTCAGTTGGCTTGTCAGAGTAACAAGCTGAGAAGACCTGCTACATCGATCAAAGTGTGAAGACAAATTGAAATCAGTCTTCAAGTGGGAGATTGTTGATCAAAAAAAGAACACGTTTTTTTGGTTTTTGGTTGGTAAGTTTGGTTGTTACACCAACTCACCACCAACTCACAAATCCCCCTCCTATAAATACATGCCTGAAGGAGAAGGGGAAATTCATCCCAAACAAGAAAAACAAAGTAAGAGAGAACAAGAGAAGAGAAGAAGAGAGAGTGCAAGAGAGAAAAAAAATATCTTTCTTGTGAGAAAAATCTTTCTCTTTAAGAAATTACGAATAATTTCTTGAGTGTATTTGGGATCGGGTGTGAGTTGAGAGTTTGTAAAATTTCCTGGGTTGATAATAAAAGATCTGTAGCAGGTCCGGAGACGTAGGCAACATTGGCCGAACTCCGTTAACAATTTTGTGTGTGTTTTCCCGCTCCCATAAATTCTGGTTTTCCGCAAAATTTGACCGCGTATTTCTTAACATTCTTTCCCGGCCCTTAAAACTTTGAGCCTTGTATTTGTCAAGTACCCAGGTGATGAGTTTGTCAGGAGGTTTTTGTCCAGTTGTCATGTTCTTTAAGATTTGGTTGTGGAAAAATGTCTCCATGACAATGTAACTACTTTAACAATTAAGGTTCCTTCTCTCAAGAGTGCATTTTTGGATACAACATCTTCAGGAGTTGAAGGTGGATTTGTGATAGATTCTCCTTCTTTGGAGTACGTGAACATTTTTTATGACGCAGTTGGGTTTTGTGTCATTGAAGATATGCCTAAAATTGTTAAGGCAGATGTTGTCGCCGCCCATTGTTCACATGGGCTGAGTCTAACTTCTTTTACTTCAGCAAAGCGTCTATGTATCTGTTTACCAAACTCAAAAGTAATATCTGCCTAACTATACATGCTGTTATTTGTATTCTTTTACCTGTTAGGCCACTAACACATTGCATCTGTTCTTAATTATCATGTATTGTATTGCAGGATGCATATTCTGTTGGTACTGTCTTCCACCGCCTTGTACATTTGAGCATATGCACATGTGAGACAGAGTGGTTGAATCTACTTATGCGCTTGCTCAATGATTCCCCTAATTTACGGCATCTCAAACTTCAAAAGGTACTTATATATATTAACAAGTTCATTCATAGTCTATGACCAGGGTAATTTTTCAGTCCTTATAATGTCAAATTATCGCAGTTCCATAAGTTTGAATACACACGCCCCTGCTGGAATGACCCGAGCTCAGTTCCTGAATGTCTGCTATCTGAGTCTAGAAACTCTTGAATGGGAAGGATATGAAGGAAGAAAAAAAGAGAAAGAAGTAGCAGCATTCATATTAAGAAGCGGAAGATGTTTGAAGAACGTAACTATCTCCTCTACATCCACTGACTCCGACAAGAAACTTGAGATGCTAAAGGAGCTTTCCTTATCCTTCAGGCGTTCACCTATATGTCAGATTGCATTCAACTGAAGTTAGGCTGAATAGTCAAAGTTGGGTTGTGTTTGACCCCGTATCTTATAATTGTTAAAAAAAAACGCTTAGAGCTTGTGTTCTCTCCAACCATTTCTTCTGAAGTCTTTACTTCCCAAAATATTTAATAGAATCATAAAATTACTAAACTGAATAACACTAGAATTTGAATTTTTTTAGAAGATGATTAAAAATACTCAATCCATTAACACAAGCATTTCAAAGAATTGGTTAAATACAGAACTGAATAAAACAAAATTTTAGTTGAAACTTAGATTTCTTTAAAATATTCATTTAAACTTCTAATACCACACCTTAGAATAATAAAATAAATAAAAATAATTGGAATATTTTTTTTTTTTAAATGGTTGAGATAGTTAAAAGGTTATCAAAATTTAGTTAAAGATATTTTGTAGAATCGTAAACAATAATTTTAATATCTAATGAAAAAAGGAAAGAAAAAGAAAGAATTGTTATTAATCATGCCGTCTTCCTCAAGATTCGTTAGGGTTTATATATTGTCACTAAGACCATCGCCTTCCTCAAGATTGCATTGCTGTTTTGGCTGCAATTAGGGATGTTAATATGGGCTCAACCTAACAGGGTTAGCCCTAACCCTGCAAACCCATTTGTAACCATAACCCTCATTTTTTAAACAGGGTTTAAATAGGGTTGACCCTAATAGGACCAGGGTTTAAATTCTAACCCTTTTATTTTGATTCACACAACTATTATACAATATTTAATAATGTTTTTCATAAAAAAAAACTTAAAGTCTGAGTTTTCTCGCCAAAAACTGAACAACGAAATTTTCCGTCTAAACCGCAAAATCGAGTTTTCAACTAAAACAACAAAATCGAGTTTTTCGCCAAAACCTCAAAATCGTATTTTCCCGTGAAAACGTAAAATTAAGTTTTTCTGGAAAACCCGTAAAACTCAATTTCACGGTTTTGGCGGGAAAACTCGATTTGCCGGTTTTGTAGGGAAAACTCGATATTGAGGTTTTAGTTTTGGCGGAAAAACTCGATTTTGCGGTTTCGGCGGAAAAACTCGATTTTACAGTTTTGGCGGGAAAACTCTATTTGCCGGTTTTGACAGGAAAACTCGATTTTGCGGTTTTTGCGGGAAAACTCGATTTTGCGGTTTTGGCGGGAAAACTTGATTTTGTGGTTTTGGTGGAAAAACTCAAATTAGGTTTTGGCGGAAAAAAACACAATTTTTTTTTGACGGAAAAACTTTATTCTTAGTTGTGGAGCAAAAACTCGATTTTGCGATTTTGGGAAGAAAACTTTTGATTTTGATGCTCAACAAATTGGAGGAAAGAATCATATCATATCTTAATTTTTCTAGTTTTATCTTTAAAATTTAAGAACAAAAATAAATGAAATATTTTTTTCAATTAAATGAGTTAACCCTGGTACCAGCCCTAACCCTTGATTATAATAGGGTTAAAATAGGGTTGGATTAAAATAGGGCTGGGCTTATAATAAACAAAAGACGGCTGGGCCCTAACCCTGTAGTTAACATCCCTAGCTGCAATGATTCGGAGTTCCATCATCTTACTCTAATAGCTTTGTTTGGTTTTCCTTTTCATATATAAAGAGTAGGTTTGTTTTTGGATGCTACTTTAGGCCAGGAATTACTGAAACTATAGAACCCCTTTTTGTTTGCGTGTCTGGTTTTCAGATTGCGCTGATGGACAGAATCAGTCACTTACCTGAGGAAATCATATCGAAGATATTGTCTTTTCTTCCGACCAGAGATGTAATGCGAACTATGTTTTTGTCTAAAAGCTGGAAGTCTCTCTGGATACTGGTACCAAGAGTTGAGTTTGATGATGTCACTCACTTTATATGTGGGGTACTTCAAGGCCCTCTCATTATGGAAACTTTCGGCGGTTTGTGGACAGATCTTTGCTGTCACGCGCAGCCGCAGGCCAAGTTCTTCAAAGTCTGTCTCTCAAATCACATCACAATTTCACACACGATGATGTTGAGATTTGGCTCAGAACCGCGGTGAAACTTGGTCTAAAGGAGCTGGAACTCGTAAACTTTATTGATTATCGTAGTCTTGGTCTAAAAAGTATATACACTTGTGAAACGCTTGTGGTCTTGAGACTCGAAAACTCTGCTTTGAATGTTCGTGATCACCTTTGCTTAAGATCTCTGAAAACTTTATCCCTCATATATATGAGTTACTCTAACCCCAATTCTCTCCTTAGAATGTTACCTAGTTGTCCTGTTCTTGAAGAATTGTTCCTACAGCAAAGATCCTTTCTGGCCAATCCTCCGAGTTATAAGATTATAGTGCCTTCTTTGAGAAGATTATCTTTGATTTTCGAAGGTTATCGATCCAAAGGAGATGTGAATCTTGTGATAGATACCCCTTCCTTGAAATCCCTGCAAATTGTAGATCGTTCAGGTAGCTTTTCATTTAGCGAGCCAATGAACATCAACCAAGCGTCCTGAGAAGCTTCTGCATTCTCTTGCTTCAGTCGTGCATATTCGTTTATGTTTATCAGCTTCAGAGGTAGTAATTTTGTTCGTCTCTTAATTAGTTATTATATATTATCTTTCAGTCTCTGTTCAAAAAAAAAAAATATATATATTCTCTTTCAGTCATGGAGGCATTACATCGCTCGTCTTTATTCTTTTTATGCAGGTGTTTTATCCTGATGGTTGTTGCTTCCATAGACTCGAACATTTGGAGGTATGTACATGCAAATCGGAGCGGCTATTACTATTTACGCGTGTGATGCAAGATTCACCTGTTTAAAAGTTATCACAATCAACCAGGTGTGTTTTATTATTAGTCTCCTTGTTCTATATTTCTTTTTAATTAATTATTAAATTAATCAGTGATCTGATGATAAACTTTTTATCCATTGCAACCTTTTTGTTTTATCAGTGTCATCCTGTTATAAATCCACGGACTCGTCACTGGAACCAACCGGGCTCTGTTCCAAGATGTTTCTCCTCAAATCTTGAAATCTTTGAGTGGATAAAATACGAAGGAAAACAATACGAGAAGAAACTTTCGACGTACATCTTGAAAACAGCAGTTTTGTTAAAGAAGGCGAGTTTCACCGCTAGATCCGATGATTACAAGGAGAAACTGCTGATGATTCAGGAGTTATCTTTTTCACAAAGGGCTTCATCCACTTGTGAGCTTGTGTTTAACTGAATAGCTCATGCTGATCACTCTAAGATCAAACCCTCCTTTCTCAACAAGTCATATCTTCTCCTGTTCTTTTGACTAAAAGTGTATCTGCAGCAATTTAACTTATTCTGGTCTTTATAAGTAACAGTTAGTGTCTGCAAGACTGCTAGTGTCAGCTCTTTTGGAGTTTTGGGTTTTTAGGTTTGATGTTAAACTCTAGAGTTGCATTACACATCTCCAATTCATTTACTATTTTTTGCTCTGAATAGAATTTTATAATAGATATAAAATTTACTCTAAGAAAATAGTATTCCTCTATTTTTGGGCTGAAAAAATAGAAAAACAATACTATTAAATAAAAAAGAGAAAAGAAAATATTATTTTACAAGAATAAATAGAGGTGAATTTGAGTAGATCTGCATCTGAATCTATTATATAGAAAAATAAATAAATAATTAAATATATATATATATATATATATATATATATATATATACATATAACTCAAAGGAACTCATCGAACAAAGAAAACAAGGGTAAAAACCTAACTAGGTCTCTTGAGTAGCGACGGATTCCTCTTCTTGCCTTTGTCGAGAAGCAACAGGTTAGCCTGAACTTAGGGTTTTGTTCTCTCTGTGTTGACAGCGATTAGTTATTCGGTTAAAATCATAGAAGAGGATATGGACAGAATCAGTTTACTGCCTAATGATTTCTTACTGCACATACTCTCGTTGCTTCCTACAAAAGATGTCCCAGCCACTAGTCTTTTGTCAAAACGGTGGCTAAATCTATGGAAGTTAGTGTCTAAACTCAATTACATCGAAAGAGACGACAATGCTGATCACGTGGGATTCGTCCGGTTCGTGGACAGATCTTTGCTTTTAAACACGGCTCTAGTCTTAGAAAGCTTGCATTTCAACTTAGATCAACAATGCAACGATGTAGATGTTGGATTTTGGATTATAACTGCAGTCAAACGCGGTTTGCGAGAGCTTAGTTTCGAGTACTGTTATACGATTGAGGAGCCTATCAGATTGCCTCAGAGCTTGTACACATGTGGAACACTTGTGGTACTAAAACTACAAAACGTGTCGCTTGTGGATGTTCAGTTCCCGGTATGTTTCAAATTGCTCAAAACGTTGCACTTGGATGAGGTTATTTACTTAGACAATGTAACTCCGAAGAAGCTATTATCATGCTGTCCTATTCTTCAAGTATTGGACTTGGACCGAGCTGAAAATGACAATGTGAGGAGATTCTCTATTACGGTGCCTTCATTACAAAGATTTGACTATTATGGACGACCTGGTTCTGTGCTTGTGATGGTTTATCAAATTTTTATAGATTCTCAAAAACAGGAGAATTTCTCAAAAACATGGTTTATCAAATTTTTATAGATTCTCATATTATAATATTAATATAAATAGTGTAAGATTTCTTTTGTGATTGAATCAAACTTAGAGTGTTTATGCTTGCTTATGTTTTTCGTACCGCATCCTCAGTTTCCTTCTGGTAGTATCTTCCACCAGCTTGAACACTTGGAGTTTTGCACATGTGAAACAGAGTGGGATCTGCTAATGTCTTTGCTCCAACATTCCCCAAAACTTCGTTCTCTCAAGCTAAACGAGGTAAGTAAAGCCTTTTAAAAACTATGAAACACCTTACGTTGAGGGTTTTCTAATCTTGTCTACACTTTTAATGGTCTAATAACTATGCAAATGCAATCAGATCCATAACAATGTGTGTGGATATCGTACACTTCATTGGGAGGAACCAAGCACTGTCCCTGAAACGCTGATGTTGGTTCTTGAGACTTTTGAGTGGAGAAACTACAGAGGACGGAATGTAGAGAGAGAACTCGCAAGTTTTGTGTTGAAACATGCAAGGCGTCTAAAGGTTGCGACGTTTTCTCCCCTAGCCAGCACACAACTGGATACCACACTGGGAGAGAAATATCGTATGATCACAGACTTGGCGCGTTTGCCGAGGGGATCGACTGAGTGTGAGCTTGTGTTTGGTTGAATAAGCTTCTGTATTATGAGGAGGAAAGGTAGAACAATCGACAAACAAACACTTTCACTGGATAATATTGAAAAGCCATTTTTGTGATATGCATTTCTTGAAACATTATTGCTTCTACATGGGAAGGAAATTTGAGATTGCAAGACATAGAATTAGAGTATGAATGATTTATTTGTCTCAGTTTTGTTGCATTTCCCAAAACCATCTGTTCAAATTTTTTCAAAATTTATGTTTCTATTTTGGGTACATTAGCGTTAAAATTATTTTATGTATATTCCTTAAAGATTTAGTCGTGTAAAAAAACAAATTTACAAGGTCTAAGGTTTTAAATTGAACCAAATCAAGGTCAAAGGTTTTAAATTGACTAAATCAAGGTCAAAGGTTTGAAAACTCAGATTTTATTTTTAAAAAAATCAATTGGGTGGACTATCTTAAGCTTTTCATTGTTTATTAATTAGTTTGGCATGTGGTTTGGTGGTCATTAGTTATTATCCCTGTTTTTAAAATCGAACCGATCCGATGGTTGAACTAGGTTCGACCATGAAACAATCAAGCATTCGGATTGGGTCTAATACTTGGTTCAACCATGAACCGACTAAGTATCCAAATTAGATCTCAAAGTTATTGAACTTTACAAAAGTAATTAAAACTAACAAAAATATATAATGTAATCATATGAACAAAAAATAATTTATATGTATAATGTTTTATATTTGATATCTATTTATATTTTAATTATATATCATTTTTACTAACTTTATTTCTAAATTTCAATATTTAAAAAATATTAAACCAGATTATTGAATCAAGTTTAATCCGGTCGTACCATATGAACCGAGATCCAATAATTATCCGGTTCAGCTTTCGGTCCGATTTTATAAACACTGGTTAATATTGATTATTAAAGTTTTGATATTGCTCTCTTGAAAGCCAACTTCTATATGTCCCCCTGGGTTTTATATTCCAAACTCAATTCATCGCACAGTTTATTGTAATATATCCTAATGCACGGTTCATCCTCCTAATTTTTCCCTGAAGTAGCCGGATTATTTAATTACCAGATTTATTTCTGGATCAGTCTTGACTTCTGGGTCGGCCTGTTTTGTACACTACTCTGATCCGACATTTATTCTGGAATTAAATCCTTGAACTCATTACATGTTGCCTGCGGTTGCAGCAAACCATGAGAAACCGACAAAAAAAGTGTCTCCAACTTCATTTTCTCAGGGTCAGGCGACAGATGTGCTACTGACTGTTGTTGAGCTTGCACCTACATCCTACTAACATCATTTTCTTTCCGTTATCACATTCATTTTTCTTTTTCTTCGTACCGAACAATTTTAGAAATACTAACACCTTACCTAATATAATAAATTTTATACATAACAGGTTTTGTGTAAAATATTACATAGTAATCAATTTTTTTTGTCAACGCATAGTAATCATTTTCTTTTTAAGAAAAAATTGCTGTACAACTTTTTGTAAACAATTAATTTTATAAATCTATTTGCTGAAATTTTTGTTATATCTAATAACAAGGTGTTTATATGGTCATAAAAATTCCAGGCAGGATGACTCTATCAGGTGAAGAGTTCCAAATTTTTCTCTCTTCTTTACATATCGTAGTGATATAAGATAAAGATCACAAATAATCTATACAAGTATCGCCTCTGAACTTTCTGCGTGTCACCAACGTACGAAGAACGTATTTGCTGAAGTTTTGTAAATTTTGTAGTATTGCAAATTCTCAGAAACAATATTTTATTTAACGACTGTCAAAATAAGACAAAATTTAGGATAAAGAATTTCATTTAAAAAAATAGAGATGTTCCTAAAAATAAACAACGCAGTGAAGAACAACATTTCTTCTAAATATATTATATTCATAAATTTTGATAATTGAAATGAAACTAATACAAAAATAGAATAAAAACTAGATCTCGACGCGCGGTTGCGCGGATTTTTGTTTTCATTTATTTTTATATAAATATTTTGTTTTTAATTTTAAATCAGTATATATTATAATATATATGTATCTATCAATTTTTAAAACATAATAAATTTATGGTATATTTTTTCATTGAATAGATTGTTTCAAACTTTCACATGTATTTGTATCTTCTTATAGATATATATATATTTCCGGATTATTATTTCATTATTAAAATTGTAACTATATATATAAAGATTAGTAAAATATTGTTTTATTGTCATATTCAAAGATATTGTAACAGTTCACAGATTTAGAAAGCTTTTAAAAAATTAAACTTTTCACTTCATAGATTTATATTATCGAGTAAATAATTAAACATTTAGTTTTTGTTGTATTTTAAAAATAAACTATATAGTTTAAAATTTATTTTCATTGGTTTAAGGTAGTAAAGATTAATCATTAATGTTAGATAATCTGATTTTTGTTATTAAAAAAAAAATCTTTATAATTTTAAAAGTTAACATCGGCAAATATTTAAATATTTAACATATGGAGATATAGTATTACAACATTAAATTATATCTATTTAATTTATATTATTTATAAATCTAATGGATCATCTATTGTTTAAATCTAATTATTGATAGCCCAATAAAAATTTCTAGTAGGCCCAAAATTTAAATGATAAGATTAGAGATTAAATGTAACATGACTTTCTAGGAATATGTCCATTAGATCTATTTTTAAAAAAAAATCACACATGAATCAAAGTTGTGACTTCTCTTTTAATATATAAGATAGAAGATATAATTGCATTATTGATTCATACACAATTATTTTCTATAATTAATTAAAAACAAAATTCGTAAATTAACTATAAATAATTCTCAGAAATAGTTTTTTTTGTTGTTGTAACTTAATCTCATTAATTTTTAAACTTAATCACATTTTAACATTTTTACTAGATCTCGACCCGCGCAACCGCGCAAGTTTTTGTTTTCATTTATTTTTATATAAATATTTTTTTTCCAATTCTATATTGGTATATATTATAATATGTATGTCTATGAATTTCTAAAACATAATAAATTTACGGTATATTTTTTTTATTGAATAGATTGTTTTAAAATTTCACATGTATTTGTATCTTCTTCTATATATATATTTTTTGGATTATTATTTCATTATTAAAATCGTAACTATATATATAAAAATTAGTAAATTATTGTTTTATTGTCATATTCAAAGATATTATAACATTTCACAAATTTTGAAAGTTTTTAAAAAAATTAAACTTTTCGCTTCATAGATTTATATTATCGAGTAAATAATTAAACATTTAGTTTTTGTTTATTTTTTTTTTTTTAACTATATAGTTTAAAATTTGTCTTCATTGGTTTAAGGTAGTAAAGATTAATCATTGTTAGATAATATGATTTTTGTTATTTAAAAAAAAATCTTTATAATTTTAAAAGTTAACATCGGCAAATATTTAAATATTTAACATATAGAGGCAGTGGCGGAGGCAGAAAATAATTTATTGGGGGCACAAATATTAAATGTTATTATCTATGTTATTGTTATGTGTATTTGTAGGGGGTTTAAGCAAATCTATGGGGGCAAACGTTATTTTAGAATGGGGGCATATAGACTGGGATTTAGTAACTTACACTAATTTTTAAAGTTTTGTTGGGTTCAGTGGCCCCCATCTTACTACATGTGGTTCTGCCACTGTATGGAGGTATAATATTACAACATTAAATTAAATCTATTTAATTTATACTATCTATAAATCCAATGAATCATCTATTCTTTAAATTCAATTATTGATAGCCCAATAAAAGTTTTTGGTAGGTCCAAAATTTAAATGATAAGATTAGAGATTCAATGTAACATGACTTTGTAGGAATATGTTCATTTTTTAAAAAATCACACATGAATCAAGATTGTGACTTCTGTTTTAATATATAAGATTTTGAAATCTAATATTGTTTTTTTAGCAATATGTGTGGTAGGATCTGACACAATTCGAATATCCAGATTTTTTGAACCATTTTTGTCTAAATAATATTTTAGATCGCTTCAAAAAAATAATAGTATTTTTTGACGGCCGACTCATCAAATTTAAAGAGCCAAAACACATCCTTTTTTCCTATAGAAAATACTACTAGACTTCAAATTCATTGCATAATATTCAAGTACAAATTGGTTTCCACATGCAACTGGTTCTCTTACATTATTGAAACATAAAATAAACAAACTTAACTGTGAGTTCCAAAAGGATATTTTGAACTGGCAATAACATAAGACAATAACATAAGACTGGCATGAACTCCTCCAGTAGTTGAGAATAGGATAAACTGACGACCTTCAAATCTCCATTATTTCTCCTTAGACTCTGAGCCATCCTCAGCTTTCACCGTCTTCGAGACGAATGTAACTGGTTTCTTCGGGTGCTCATTTACGGTCAAGTTAAAAACATCTGGTTTCGAGTAATGTCCCACCACATCAAAGTATAACTTAGCTCTTGCTATGTCACCAAGATCTAAATAAGAGAGTGTTATAGATATTATTAGGCAAGAAAGTTTTGATTTACTAAAGCCTATGATCAATAACAAATAAGAGTGTAAATATACCAAGATCAGCTGTGATGAGACCCTCTGATTCAAAGTTTGGTCCAGCGAGAACCTTTCCCAATGGTGAAATAATGACACTACCACCTTGGGAGACTATGGCTTCATCGTGTTGGTCATCGTACCAGTCGGTAAAAAGGTGATCAACATGCGCAGGGAAATCTTTACGCTGGCAGAACTGGCAAGCCGACAATACGAAACATCCACCCTCCATGGCAATGTGCATCATCGACGATTGCCATTCCTTGGAACCATCGGCAGTAGGTGCACAATATAATTCAACTCCTGCATGCAGCCAGAATCCAAATTGTTATAGCATTAAAAAGTTATAATGTTGAACTGTGAATACAATTCTAATTAATAGCGAGGACATCTAGGACTAACCCTTTCCGTACAGGGCAGTTCTGTAGAGGGGCATTCTATTTTCCCAGCAAATAGCAGCACCGAGTTTGCCAATGGGTGTGTCGTAAACAGGGATGGTTGATCCGTCCCCGAAACCCCAGATGCAACGTTCGAGACTTGTTGGCATGACCTTACGGTGCTTACCCAAGTATCGACCCTCAGAATTGAAGAAAAGGGCTGTGCAGTAGAGTGTATAGCCATCCTTCTCTATAGCCCCCATTACCAAGTACACATTGTTTTTCCTAGCTAGTTCAGCCAGTTTATCTACTTCAGGCCCTGTTTGTTTGTTGTAGATTCATCACCAAACCAAACAAATGTGCAAAAAGAGTTAGTTGTGACTTGTGACCCAGTTCATTCCAACACTAAACAAAGGTTGTCAAAAGAATACTTCATATTCACGAATCACCACAAAGAAAAAAATAATTTAATATGTTTTAACAGTTCCTCAATATAATCACCAAGATTTTTTTTTTTTTTTGAACACAAACATTCATTAATAATCACCAAGATTAGGTTTCTTATTTTCTACGCTACAAATGGATTAAATTGTTTATTTTCTTGAAAGAAGGACGTTTATGATTTTTTTTTTTGACAAAGAAAAAAGTATAGTCCATGTGAAGGAAGTTTATGTTACCAGGAACATGAATGGCAGAATCATGATATTTGCGGAAGTCATCACGACCATCTTCGTTGTGAATTCCAACAGCTATACCGAACCTAAACCCACGAGGATAACCACCGATAAACCCCTCCGGGAACACCACAAGCTCGGACCCGTTGCTTGCCGCCTCCGCAATTAACTTCTCCGCCTTTTCTGCAAACTCAAGTAAAACATTTTTATATATTTTTTACTTTATTTTTTGTTTGAGAATCACGTACTTAATTCAGGCTACGGCTCAGATGCTTCATAGTGGGCTTTCAGAAACTATGATATCGTTATAATCGAAAGAATGAATAAAATCGAATAACCTATAGTTTTAGGAGTATCGTTATAGACGGCAGGGCCGGCTGATGACCAGGGGCCAGCAGTGCACCCGCCCAGGGCCCATTGCTGGAAGGGGCCCATAATTTTTTTTTTTTAATGTAGCAGTGTAATTCTATTTTTTGTAAACTATACATATAATGTTTTAGAAAAACGAAATTAATAAATACAAAATTTATAAATCTAACTTTATGGAAACAAAATTTTATTTATGTTAATTTGATTAAACTTTTACCAAATTATAATTAATATTAAAATATTATAATCAACATTAAAAGTAGTTATCTAATGTGAGCTTTTTAGGCATGAGTGTATTTCATCAAGACGTCTTCAGTGACAATACAATTTTAATACTCTCAAAATCGTTGATTCTTCAAGGATTCTTACATTGTTAATTAGTTTATGTAAGTGATCTTTAATATTTTTTTTACTATCTTGTTTTTTGTTTAGAGATCACTGATTTTTTTTGGTAGAGCAAAATATTTTTTTCGTTTCTAAAACTTCTGAGGATTTTTTTTTGTTTTCTTGTTTAAGGTATTCATTTCAGTTTCACTTTCAGCTTCATCAATTCATTTTTTGATTCTTAAATCCAGGCGTACTTTTCTTTTTACTTAAATTTTAGAAATTAACTTGACTTTGAAGTATAGCCGACTAAAGATATTATATTTTGAAAGTTTTTGTAGGAACAAATGATTTCATTCTCAAGAAAAAAGAAGCTATAAAAAGAGCAAGACTGTTTTACTTTTATGGTTGTGCTTACATTTTCAAACGAAAACGATTTTATTTTATCCTGTAACTACAATTTCAAAATTTTAATTTCATCGGTTAAGGGTCATTTTTTTTTATTTTGCCCCAGGGCCTGTAAAAGGTTTGAGCCGGCCCTGATAGACGGTGGAGGCCTGGACGATTGTAGCTCGAACGATGGATGATGAGGAATCGCCGTTAGCTTGAGTTGTGTTTTTGGGAGTCGACATTTTCCTCTGTACCAGAAAAAAATATCACTTCAAGTGTTGTTTATATGTTGGTGACACAGACAGTTGGGAGGCATGCAATGCTTCTTATATAGACTTTTTGTTATCTTTTACCAACTGATAATATCTTCATATCTAGTTACGTACGTTATCCCTATGATTCTCTTTCCTTTATTACAAGGATAATAGATAAGAATGCAATCACTTTGGGATTGTCAGCATGATGTGAAGAGCTGTGCTTAAAATATTTTAATCCCATATTTCAAATATTTTTACCATATATAATACAGAAATTTAAACAGTCTACTTTATAAAATAGATTGGTTGATATTTTAAGCCCATATTTTAAACATTTTTTACCATATATAATACATAAACTATGTGTTTTATCCGCACATGTGGACATTATTTTCTTACGAATATTTATTATTTTATATTATATTAGTTCAAAAATCAGCATGATAAGTTATTATTTATGGTTTTGAAATTTTTAAATCAAACATCAAATTACTTATATATGACAAAAAAAAATTCATAAAATATATATGCTTATTATTGTGTTAAAATTTTTAAAACACTCACATATTAGAAATATTTTAGAAAATATCTTTATACAACTATTTTTTATTTATTAATATTTAATTATATAAATTGTTTTATATCTTAATTTTTTTAACTTTCTAATAAAAAATATTTCAAGATAACAACACAATATATCAGAATAATCTTACTTTTTAAAATCTAATATTATTAATATAAAATTCATTTTAATTATATAATGTATATATATATATACATATAAATTCATTAAAGGTATATACAATATTAACTACTCTAATTTTTAACGTGAGAGTTCCGCTGCGAAAAATAGCTTCGCAAATAGTAGTATAGATATAAACATCTTACTTTATAAAACAGATTGCTGAAATAATTATTTGGTGTTTTAAGTAAAGTTGTGTAAGGTAGCAATTTTTTTTTTTTGTATTTTCGAAATTGTTTGGTTAAAAAAAGAATCCATTGGGTGAAATAATATAATAAAATAATTAAACAAAACAAAAAATCCGAATAGTAGCACGTGGAACAACTATGGTGCATTTTTAATAATATAACAAAACATAAATATATAGGTATATGTTTTAACCAAGATAAAAAGATATATAAATATATTTTTTGACTGCAGATATATAAATATATATAAAGATTTTTGTTACTGTTAATTTGGTGCGGTTGGAAACTGGAGTAAATTATTATTCATTATAGATGTATTTTAATGTGTATACTCTCTGGTCTCTATCAAAAGATATTTTCTAACTTTGGTTTACAATATCCAAAGTTGATTTGATTTCAAATACAAAGTCGGTTTGTGGACAGGTATTTGATTTCAAGCACGGGTCTAGTCTTAGAAAGCTTGCATTTCAAGTCAGATCAACAATGCAGCGATTTAGATGTAGGATTTTGGATTATAACTACAGTCAAACGTGGTTTGTGTGAGACTAGCAGATTGCCTCAGAGTTTGTACACATGCAGAACACTTGTGGTACTAACATTACAAAACGTGTCGCTTGTGGATGTTCAGTTCCCAGTATATATGTTTCAAATTGCTCAAAACGTACGTTGCACCTGGATGAGGTTATATTTTCTTAGACGATGAAACTCGGAAGAAGATATTATCATGCTGCCATATTCTGAAATATTGGACTTGGTCCGAGCTGAAAACGACAACGTGAGGAGTTTCTCAATTTTGTGCTTTCATTACAAAGATTTGACTAAGGGTCTGTTCGTTTCTCCATCCGGATGAGCCATCTGGATGGAGATGAGAGTTTTGTTCGTTTATACACTAAAAGTGTAATTCCCCGATGGATCATCCGGACGACTTTCAAAAATTTAGACTTAATTTTGAAGTTTATCCAGCTGAACCAATTTGGACCATCTGGATGGAGATGATTCATTCAAAATGCTATAATGTCTACTATATCCCTAATGTAATTCACAAATTACAAACTTATACATAATATCATTTTGTCACATGCAAAAAATGACAAAACTACAAAAATGTGTTTTCCCGGAAAATCGTAAAAAGCGTTTTTCTGCAAAATCGTAAAAATGCGTTTTTCCGCCAAAACCGCAAAAACGTATTTTCCACCAAAATTGCAAAACACGTTTTTCCGCCAAAACCGTAAAACTGTATTTTCCCGCCAAAATCGCAAAACGCGTTTTCCCGCCAAAACGCGTTTTTCCGCCAAAACGCGTTTTCTTACCAAAATCGCAAAAATGCAATTTCAATCCAAACCGCGTTTTCCCACTAAAATCACAAAAAAAAAAACGCGTTTTCTCCCCAAAACGCGTTTCCCGCCAAAATCACAAAAACACATTTTTCCGCCAAAATCGCAAAAACACATTTTTCCACCAAAACCGCAAAAATGCATTTTCCCGCCAAAATTGCAAAACGCGTTTCCCGCCAAAATCGCAAAACGCGTTTCCCGCCAAAATCGCAAAAAGCGCGTTTTTCCGCCAAAATTGCAAAAACGCGTTTTACCGCCAAAACCGCAAAATCTTGTTTTTCGCCAAAACCGCAAAAACGCGTTTTCCCGCCAAAACCGCAAAAACGCGTTTTCCCGCCAAAACCGCAAAAACGCGTTTTCCCTCCAAAACCGCAAAAACGCGTTTTCCCTCCAAAACCGCAAAAACGCGTTTTCCCGCCAAAACCGCAAAAACGCGTTTTCCCCGCCAAAACCGCAAAAACGCGTTTTCCCGCCAAAACCGCAGAAACGCGTTTTCCCGCCAAAATCGCAGACACGTGTTTTCTCGCCAAAACCGCAAAATCTTGTTTTATGCCAAAACCGCAAAATCTTGTTTTATTGCTAAAACAAAAAATCGCGTTTTCCCGTCGAACACGAAAAATCTCGTTTTCTCGACAAAACCAAAAGTTGCATTTCCCGTCGAACACGAAAATATCGTTTTCTTGACAAAATCAAAGTTGTATTTTCACTCTAAAATGAAAAATCTCGTTTTTCCCCCAAAACCGAATAATCTCGTTTTCCGCCAAAACCAAAATTATATTCAGTTTATTATTAATACTCATTTTAGTTTGGGAACTTTAATTTATAAATGTCAAAATGCTAATTTTAAAATAATTTCTATGCAAATATATTTTAGACTAAATAATAAAAATTAACATAGTTAAAATTAATATCAAACATATGATTAACTAAAACAGAGGTATGTTTGTAATTTGTTTATTAAATTCAGCTGGATGGAGATGACAAATAAAGAAACGAACATAAAATTCATTCAGATGACTCATCTATATGACTCATTTGGATGGAAAAACGAATAGTCTCTAAAATCTGGATGTATCATCTAAATGGATCACATAGATAGAGCAGGTGGATGAAGATGACAGATGGAGAAACGAACAGCACCTAATACGTTCCTAGAAGTATTTCAAGATTTTAGATTATGCTTACCAGTGTATGATGGAGTATTTGCCTAAAATTTTGGAAGCATGTGTAGATGTTATATGTAGCAACATTGATGATATCCTCAGATCTCTTGCACCAGTCAAACGCCTCATGTTATGTGTACCCACAGACGTGGTAGATAGTATATAATTAATAAAACCTCGATTTCCTTCAGCCCTTCAGGTAGTATCTTCCATGCATCTTATACACTGAGTTTTGCACATGTGAAACACGGTGGGATCTACTCATGTCTTTCCTCCATTCCCCAAAACTTCGTTAAGTAAAGCTTTGAAAACTACGAAACTAGTGGAGGGTAGAGCTGGTTCTGGACATAGCCAGGTGAAATATTGAGCTTGAATCTCCGATTTATATCTAGTTAATATTGTGTATGCATGCAAACACCATACGTGGGACTCCAAAACCACCTTCTAGCTAATAATATCTCAGTGGATTTTATAGTGTATAATGAATTGAGGTAGCCAACAACCGGCTACAGACAATTTACGTTGTCTAACCTTTAGCTTGAAATTGATACCAATTATATCATTGTGATAGAATGATAACATAAAAGTAAAACCATTAGATTAAACTTTGTACAGATTCATATTAGTGAGCATGCCCAGCCGATAATAACAAATCTAAGTAACCACCATCAGAAAATGATAGTGGTTAGTTGCAATTTGTTACATGAGATTAAGAGTGAACATAATATAAACATACTCTAGTTCATTTGTTAGGGCATCTCATATTATATGAGTCATATTCAAACACTTCAAATTTCTGATGCAAAGTCTTACTTAGCTCAAAGTTCAGTGACAGTCATCATACATTAATTGTCCATAGCAATTAGGCGTTATGTATGGTCTGCACTATGTAAAGTAATACAAACTAACAAGGCCTCAGAGATCTTGGTGGTTAAAGAATCATCAAATGAATTTCTTCATCAAGAGTAGCAAATATTTTGATTGCATCACTGGCCAAAATCCGAAAATAAAATCCAATCATCAAAACAAAACAATACAAAACAAAGAGAATTGACGGATGATGAGTCAAAAGTAGCTGGTTAGTAATCACATTTTTTTAATCATTGGGACATCCGATTGATTTTGTTCATCACCCTCACCATCATCAACAATAAAACAGAATTTTTTTTAAAAAAAAAGAGAATATTACCAATTCGATTTACAAATACAAAAAAAAATACCGATTTAGAGATTTACAAGCATGCCTAGTCAACGAGCATCCTTTGGAAAAGAAAAACAAAACTCCGAGCTTAAGAGGCAGAGAAATATGACAGAGGTTGGTTAGGTAAGAGTATATATATGAAGAAATAAGACTTCTAAAACCCTAAGCCCGATGAAAAGCGCACTAATTATTTCTGGGCTTAGTAGGCTATCATTTTCTGTTATGAGCCCATTAATTAATAATTAGGTATTATGTAGGTAGGCTTCGTGCCTTCGTGGACCGTGGTAATGTAAAGAACAAAACGACTACATTTTCGGTAAAGGAATGGAAAAAAAAAATAATGGCCCATGCAGGTTTCGAACCTGCGACCTTCGCGTTATTAGCACGACGCTCTAACCAACTGAGCTAATGGGCCAATTTGTTAGTTTAGCTCCCTTTAACTATAAAGCCTAAAACAACACATATTAACCAAGGAACAATGGGGACGTGCTGAAACTGCGTCGTTTTGTGAAATGTCTTAACACCTTCTCTCGTGGCTAAATCTGCCCTCCGTTATTTTCACCGGTTTCGATCACGACGAAGATGAGAGTAGTAGCATTATCTTCCTCTGTCTCCCTCTGTTTGCTACTATCCCTTCTTCTTCTCCTTGCTTCTGCTATCAGATCAAGCTCTTCTCCATTGAACGATCCGTTTCTCGGCATTTCTCCTCAAGGTTTGTTTACCCTCTGCTCCTCGAAGATTCCGATTCGTTTTACTCGAGATCTTCGCCAATATCACTCCGATTTGATCTCCCATTCTCACCTTCTCCCGATTGATTTCGTGTAGATGAGAAGTATTACAAATCATCTTCTGAGATTAAGTGTAAGGACGGATCAAAGAGATTCACGAAAGCTCAACTTAATGACGATTTCTGCGATTGTGCAGACGGAACCGACGAGCCAGGTTTCTGCTAGCTTCCACTTAATTCACATTACATTTGTTTTTAAAGTTCTACTCTTTTGTCTGTTTTGATTTGTTTGTTTATATGTTAATTCTCTCCAGGTACATCAGCTTGTCCGAATGGGAAGTTCTATTGTCGGAACGCAGGCCACTCTCCGTTAGTTTTATTTTCTTCCAGAGTCAATGACGGTATCTGTGGTATGTTACTCAATCTATACATTTCGTTACATTTCAGATGTTATGCGAATGAAGAAACTGTTGAAGGATTTTAATGGTTTTTGTTTTTGTTTTTGATGAGAGAAGATTGTTGTGATGGAAGTGATGAGTATGGTGGTAATGTGACTTGCCCGAATACATGCTGGGAAGCTGGAAAAGCTGCTCGAGAGAGCTTGAAGAAAAAAATCGAAACTTATAAGCAGGGGCTTGTTGTAAGGAGGAAGGAAATCGAACAGGCGAAAGTGGGTTTAGAGAAAGATGCAGCGGAGTTGAAGAAGCTGAAAAGCGAGGAGAAGATTTTGAAAGGCCTCGTTCAACAGCTGAAAGGTTTGCCCTTTCTCGCTTTTGATGCATTGTTTAACCTTTCTGTTTGGTGATTTCTGCTTGGTGATTTTGCAATTGGTAGGATCAATCAGTGTATTGGAATGTGAGGGTAGAACCTTAAATAAAATTATAGGTAGATGCCTGATATGCCTCTGGAACGGTTCTTAAGATTTTCACTAACCCCCAAATAGGCAGGAAGAAAGTAAGGGAATGTGTATGACTCGTCGTTTACGTAGTAGAATCTGATAGGATCATCAACTTCTGTTTCTTTCATTATAACTGCCTATGATGTCTGCTGATGTTAAAGACGGAGTTGTGCCTTTAACACATTATTTATCTTGTCGATAAAAAGCTTGACATTTCCCTTTGATTACTTCTTCTGTAGAACGTAAAGAAGAGATTGAGAAGGTAGAGGAGAAGGAGCGTCTACAGAAAGAAAAGGAGGAGAAGGAAAGGAAAGATGCTGTATTAGCAGCCCACCCAGGGAAGGGGGACGGTGAGGAGAAGAAGACAGATGACAATGAAAAGGTTGACGGAGGCACAGATGGTGCAGAGATGCCGGGAGCTTCACAGGATCAGGATGATGATTATCCCGATGAAGACACACATCATGATGAGATTGGTAACTACAAGGATTTTCCTACAGACGAGGTTAGTTCTTCTCTTGTAAACTGAAATAGATTTGCATGCTTTCATCTTTGTATTGTTTATTTTGCTTCTCAACAAGTCAAACCATGAAAGAAAAACTCATCTGGCTCCCTTTGGATCTCCTGCTGATTCGTGAGGTCATGAAATAAGATATGAAAGTCTAGTGAGATGCTTGAAAACTATCTTTTTCTCGGCGATTTTTATATTGTATTGATTTATTTTGTTTTGCTTTACTGTCACAATTGTTTTTTGTCTTCAAACGGATACTGAATTAGACTTCTATTTCAGGAGCCAGCAGCAGAAGCTGAACCAACAAGTATATTGGAAGAGGCTACTCACACTAATCCACCAGATGAGGTTTGAAAAACTATTTTATTCATATGCCTTTCCAGAAGTGGAGCATTTTGTTACTTGTTGTAAGTTAGATGATAATATAAGCTTGTCTACGATGCAGCATATTGTGGACACGAAAAAGGAATCACCCTCATCTGAGGATTCTCTCACAGATGGATCCCAAAATGATGCTAGTACCAAAAGGGAGGAATCAGACGAGGTGAAGAAAGTGGTAATTTGCTTTAATTCTAGCCAAGCGCTTGCAAAAGATTGTAATAAATCTGAGTATAAGTTCTCTGAACTTCAAGTTTCCTGCATTTTATGTGTAGGATGATCTTGTATCCGAGAAGAAGGAAGAGTTGTCAAAGGAGGAGTTGGGGCGTCTCGTTGCTTCTCGTTGGACAGGAGAGAAATCTGATAAGCCAGCTGAGGCAGATGATATCCCCAAAGCTGATGATCAGGAAAGCCATGAGCACACGCCCATCACTCCACATGAAGTAGATGAAGATGATGGGTTTGTTTCAGATGGTGATGAAGATACCGCAGACGAAGGAAAATACAGCGACCATGAACCGGAAGATGATTCATATGAAGAGGAGCATCGACATGATTCAACTTCTTCCTACAAATCTGATGCAGAAGATGATCTCGATCTATCAGGTTTGCACCGTTACCAAAGATGTTTTTGTATTATCTAAAGATGCTAATCATCTATCATTGTGTGTAGAGACAACAACCTCAAATCCTACTTGGTTGGAGAAGATACAAAAGACTGTCAAGAGCATTTTACAGGCTGTGAATCTGATCCAAACCACCCCAGTGGACAAATTAGGTAAACCAATAGTCTAGCACTTCCACTAACAGTTAAAAGCAAGACTCAGACTCCTCAGTGATTCATCTGTTGCGTTGTGGTATATGTGCAGAGGCTGATCGGGTACGCAAGGAATACGATGAGTCGAGCTCAAAACTGAACAAGATACAGTCAAGGGTATCGAGCTTAGAGAAGAAGCTAAAACAAGACTTTGGTCTGTATGATAAAACATCATAAGCCTCTTTACTTGCGTTTGGCTTTCTTTGAGGTAGTCCTTGATATGTTATTGTTTGTACAGGACCGGAGAAAGAGTTCTATTCGTTCCATGGTCGGTGTTTTGAGAGTAAACAGGGCAAGTAAGGAAAATCTTATTGTCCTCTTCCTTTCTTTATTAGCATTTTAAGGGATTACAATTAAGTTTATCTTATACATTGCTTACCTAATGTCTAGGTATACTTACAAAGTCTGCGGATATAAAGAAGCAACACAAGAGGAAGGCTATTCCAAAACTCGGTTAGGGTAAGTGTCGCTGCTAACATAACACGAGGAATTAGTTTGAAGTTGACAATCTATCTATCTATCTCTGTTTCAGTAACTATCTATCTCTGTTTGTTTGACCTTTTGAGCTCTCTTCTTTCGTGTAATCTGATTTGGTAGGGAATGGGAGAAGTTTGAGAACTCGTACCAGTTCATGACATATACAAACGGAGATAAGTGCTGGAACGGTCCAGATAGAAGTTTAAAGGTAAATGTTCGGATATAGCTACATCCAAGAAATTGTTCAAACATGATTAGCTCCAATTATAAATAAACCACTATCTGAGAATTGAATGTTGGGCTTGCAAAGATCACAGAGACGTGAATTGTAAAAGGCTTGATTAATTCTTGACATGCAGATTAAGCTAAGATGTGGGTTAAAGAATGAGCTTATGGATGTGGATGAACCAAGCCGTTGCGAGTAAGTTCTTGGCTTGGTCTTTTACCTGTCACGGGTCATCACGTTTTATCTCTGCTCTTTCATTTTTGTATCCTCATTGCGTTCTCTCTTGTTGCAGATATGCAGCAGTTTTATCTACTCCAGCTCGGTGTTTGGAAGACAAACTTAAAGTAAGCTGATGTGGTCATCTCAAATCTCAAAACCATACCTTACCCGATCTTTGATCTTATTACTTATTTTACACGTTAACACTACATAAACCCCGTGTTTGGCCTTTTTTATATATAGGAACTAGAACAAAAGCTGGAGAAGATGATGAGCCAAGACCAACCTCACAGTCACGACGAACTCTGATGATGTTCACCTTAAATAATCCTTATCCGATGCGCACCGATTAGGTTTGTGTGAGTTAGACTAGTAATCCTGCTCAATTTCAAAAGTCAAAGAGGACAACAGAAAGATAACTATGAACAGAGACGCTATTTTGGTCAGAAGAGAATGAATGATAGGTTTAAGTTTGCCTCATTGAACAATGGAGAAGGTTCTGTTTATCAAAGAGTATCTTATTAGACAATATGTCTAACTTTTGGTTAAGCTCAAAGAACAATTCTTATATATATAAAAACATTATGAATAACTCTTTCTATATTGCCTAACATTTCAAAGTTCACTTTGTTATTAAACAAGTGGTAGGTTTTGTTCGTTTTCGTATGTCATCATTTAAAAAGAAAAAAATCTGAAACTTTTAAGATCCCATTTCCGAAGAGACAAAAAAAAACTCTGAACATACTTTCATTATCGGAAACAAATTATTGCATTTAACAATATTCAAAACCAGTATCAAATATTAGATTTTAAAAATTTATTATTTTAGTAAAATAATATCTTTGCAGAGAAAGAAAACTATCATCGCCGGATCTTTTCCGGTGATGTTATCACCCGTGTATCGGGTTTGTCTCCGGCAAGGGTGGCTATCATAGCACCGTCTTGGCCGGCCTTTGTCTCCCGCGTGTCGGGCTCCCCTTCCGGTGAACGGCGGCTTTCATAGCGTTGCTTCTGCTGGCTTTTTACGATTCATCAGATGTCTGATGTTTTTGTGTAGTTTCTTCTACTGGATCTTGTCCGGTTTCGTTTTTTATTTTCTTTTCTTAGTTTCTCCGAATCATCCTCGCTTCTCTAATCGTAAGGTTTCAATCGAATCAAAATTTTAGATCGATTTGTTTCATCCTCCCCTCTTTGTTAGGGTTTAATCATCTTCAAGCTTACTTATATTTTAAAAGATGATTTGGTTTGTTTGTAAGGATTTGAGACTTTCGTTTGGTTTTAATTTTTTTTGATTCGATTGGTCCTGGGTTTAAAGTTTCGAAGCGTTGTTTTGGTTCCATCTATGCTGAATCGAAATCTAGTCGTGGCCGGCTTCTCTTTCCCGTGCTTCCTGTCTCCGGTATGTCTCCGGTGGAACGCCGGCTTGTTCGTCCGGCAACGACTTACCTCTGGGTGAAGTTAGGTGACGTCCCTGCTCCAAAACACGTGTTCCTCCCGAGTTTGGAGCTCTACACGTGTGAGCTATCTTGGCAAAGTCACGATCTTCCATTTGCCTTCTTTTGTTACTGGGCTTTGGTCTTTTTGTAATTTTATGTTTGCCTTTTTAGGCATTTATTATACTATGTCTTTGTTTAATATTAATAATACCAGATGATAAAAAAAAAAAAAATAATATCTTTGCATTTTTAAATTACAGAAATCAAAGTTGCATTAAAAATATCATATATCTTTTTTGAAAAAAAGTTTCGGTGTGACCATATACCTTAAACTTGTTCAGATAAAACAGTGTAAATAACATTTAGTTAAGAGAAAAAGACAAAAATAGCACTAAATCAAACTTTTGTTATCAAACTAGCACTTAAGGTCAAAAGTCACAAAAATAGCACTTAATGTTTTATCAAAAGTCACAAACTTAGGGTTTAGAGTTAAAGAGTGGGGTTTAGAATTTAGGGTTTAGAGTTTAGGGTTTATGGTTTAGAGTTTAGGGTTTAGGGTTTAGGGGTTTAGGGTTTAGGGTTTAGGGTCTAGGGTTTAGCGTTTAGGGTTTAGGGTTTAGAGTCGAGAAATGAGGTTTTGGGGATAAGATTTCAAAATTTGAAAAATAAAAAAATTAAGTTTTTGAGTGCTATTTTTGTGATATAAACTTAGAAATGTGCTATTTTGGAGATTTACCCTTTAGTTAACTTCAGTTTTGACAAATAGTTTTGACTAGGAAATAATGAAGGGCAAATCTCCATTATAACACATTTTTAAGTTTATATCACAAAAATATCACTCAAAAACTAAAATGACCAAACTAGCATTTGATCTTTTGAAAATTTTAATTTTTTTATTTTTCAAAATTTGAAATCTTATCCCCAAAACCTTATTTCTCAACTCTAAACCATAAACCCTAAACCCTAAACTCTAAACCCTAAACCCTAAACTCTAAACCCTAAACCCTAAACCCTAAATTTTAAACCCCACCCTTTAACTTTAAACCCTAAATTTGTGACTTTTGATAAAACATTAAGTGATATTTTTGTGACTTTTGACCTTGAGTGCTAGTTTGGGAACAAAAACTTGATTTAGTGTTATTTTTGTCTTTTTTCTCAATAATCAATCCGAGATATTTATGTTTAGAAAACCATGGCCCGACAATGGTTCGAGAAGACAGAAAAAAGGTAAACGAGACAAATATTAAACAACGTGCGTGACTAAACCGGTAGCAATCAATGAATTGTATCGGTCAAATTGTTGACCCAATCTAAACCAGCGACCTTCGATTTCCCATTTTTCCAAGTCAAAAAGGGAGAGACTCAACACAACACTTCGCTCACAATCCCCAGAATCTCCCTATATTTTCCCTAGTCCCCAAGCCCAGATCTCTCTCTCCTTAAATCTCTCTGTCTTGACTATCATCTCTGATCATACGATTGGATCTCTGTTTCTTCCCTGTGGAAATCTCTTGTGCTAACGATGGCGATGATAGAGCAAAGGCCGAAGACGAAGATCGTGTGCACCCTTGGCCCCGCTTCCAGATCCGTTGAGATGGTGGAGAAGCTTCTCAGGGCTGGCATGAACGTCGCTAGGTTTAACTTCTCTCACGGATCTCATGAGTACCACCAGGAGACTCTCGATAACCTCCGTCAAGCTATGCTCAACACTGGTATCCTCTGCGCCGTCATGCTCGACACCAAGGTTAGCTACGATCTCTCTCACTTGTATGTATTTGTATACTCTCTCTTCGCGGTTTGTCTCTGTGATTCCATTTCATCCGGATCTGACTTTTTTAGGGTTTGTGAGATTTTTCTGCAGTTTCCATTTGGTTTCTGATTGGTTTATTCCAGGTTTCGATTTGGAACAGTGACGCGTGTTTGTTTATTGTTATTGTGCCATTTTTGTACTCATCTTTTGCCTGGTCCATGTGTTACTGTTTTGTCTCTTTATGCCATTTTCCTGTACATTTAAAAAAAAAAAAAAAAAAAAAATCAGCTCTGGTAATGAAGAACTCTTACAAAAAAAAAACTATAATTAGTAAATTTATTCTGAATTATAAATCTGGATCTATGAGACTCTGTTTTTTTTTTGTAGTAGCTTAAATGTCCCCAGTTACAACTTGAATTAGAACAAATGTATTGAGAAAAGTTGAAGCTTGTTGTAGAGGATGATGTTCCGCACTTAAGTCTCTTAAATTAGACTATGCTCAGCTCTGAGACTCTGATTTTTGTAGTGATGAATATGTTATTACAAATTTGTTAGATGATGTTCCTGTATTGTTCTCTCTCGTCTGTAATTATGGTTTCTGTAGCTAGAGGAGTTAATTAGTGTGTGGTGTATAGAACTTTATAACCAAAGTTCAACTCACGTTGGTGTTTATTTTTTTTTTTTCTGCTTGACATGTTTCTTGTTTATATAAATGTCACACCTGCTTTCTGTATGTTTAGATTAAGGCAGACATGTCCAGAATTAAAGAAACAAGGGACTTATGATTGCTGAGTTAGAAAAAGATAGCATTGATAGGCATGTTCTTGAATTATTTCTCTTGTCTCTGACTATGGTTTCTTGGCCAGGATCTATAGTTAGTGTGTGAAGTAGAAGTTATACCCAAATTTCACTTGATGCTTTAACTTATTTTGTTGTTTCTGTTGAACATTTCTCCTGTTAACTTCTTTCTTGTACATGTAAATGTATAAACTGAGGCAGATCTATTTTGGTTATCTGATTAGACTAACGGGACTGTTCTCTATTTTTTCTTAAAGGGTCCAGAAATCCGAACCGGATTCTTGAAAGATGGGAAACCAATCCAGTTGAAACAAGGCCAAGAGATCACCATCTCCACTGACTACGACTTGCAGGGCGACGAGGAAACGATCTGCATGAGTTACAAGAAGTTGGCTGAAGATGTGAACCCAGGGATGGTTATCCTCTGTGCCGACGGTACAATCTCGTTACTGGTCCTCTCTTGTGACACGGAGAATGGCACAGTCCGTTGCCGCTGCGAGAACTCTGCGATGCTCGGTGAGAGGAAGAATGTTAACCTCCCAGGTGTTGTTGTGGACCTCCCAACTCTAACTGAGAAAGACAAAGAAGACATCATGAAGTGGGGAGTCCCGAATCAGATCGACATGATTGCTTTGTCTTTTGTTAGAAAGGGTTCGGACTTGGTTCAGGTCAGGAAACTGTTAGGAGATCATGCCAAGAACATTCTTCTCATGTCAAAGGTATGTTCAAACTTAAAACTAAAGCTCTCTTTAA
Organism: Brassica napus; assembly: GCF_020379485.1. Taxonomy (NCBI): domain Eukaryota; kingdom Viridiplantae; phylum Streptophyta; class Magnoliopsida; order Brassicales; family Brassicaceae; genus Brassica; species Brassica napus. Next base: position 7,147,244 of record NC_063446.1, read on the forward strand.
GGTTTAAAACATCTTTTGATTGTGTTTGGTTTTGTGTGGATTAGGTTGAGAACCAAGAAGGTGTGGCGAACTTTGATGACATTTTAGTCAACTCCGACGCGTTTATGATTGCAAGAGGAGATCTCGGCATGGAGATTCCTATTGAGAAGATCTTCTTAGCTCAGAAAGTGATGATCTACAAATGCAACATCCAGGGGAAACCAGTGGTCACAGCGACTCAGATGCTCGAGTCCATGATTAAATCCCCTCGTCCCACAAGAGCTGAAGCCACCGACGTTGCAAACGCTGTCCTCGACGGCACTGACTGCGTCATGCTCAGCGGAGAAACCGCAGCTGGAGCTTACCCTGAGCTAGCTGTACGCACAATGGCCAAGATCTGCGTTGAAGCGGAGAGCACGCTCGACTACGGAGACGTCTTCAAGAGAATCATGCAGTACTCTCCGGTTCCAATGTCCCCGCTGGAGTCGCTCGCGTCCTCTGCAGTCAGAACGGCTAACTCGGCTAGAGCCACGCTCATCATGGTCCTAACCAGGGGAGGAAGCACGGCGAGGCTTGTGGCTAAGTACAGGCCAGGGATGCCTATTTTGTCAGTCGTTGTTCCCGAGATGAAAACCGACTTCTTTGACTGGTCTTGCAGCGACGAATCGCCGGCGAGGCACAGCCTCATCTTCCGTGGTTTGATCCCGGTGCTGTACGCAGGGTCGGCAAGAGCCTCGCATGATGAGTCGACAGAAGAAGCTATTGAGTTTGCGACTCAGCATGGGAAAGAGAAGCAGCTGTGTAAGACTGGAGACTCTGTTGTTGCTCTGCTCCGAGTTGGTAATGCTTCCCTAATCAAGATCTTGACCGTCAAGTGATGATTGAGATTCACGATCTTGAAAAAGAAGTCCCGTTTTTGGCGTTTGGCGGTTGGGGGAAACGCAACTATAATCGGTTTTTGTTATGAATTTTTCAATTCAAGATTGTGATTACATATCTTGAGATAGGAAACTCAAGTTCTCTTTCTTGCTAATTACAACTACTGTGGTGACCAGTGAACCCACTTACGGCTCTCTTTGTTTTGGATTATTGGTTGTATGGAACTAATCAATCATACACGTATCTATTATCAGAATTATCTTCTTCTTTTTTATTTGGTTATTAACCTTTTTTTTTCTTTATTATCTTTCTTTTATTATATATACGTCGGAGATTATATTGGTCATTTGTATATTTATTTCTTGCTTTTGGGTTTTTGGAAAGAGAAATTGCTATGAAGACAAAAAGAAAGAGACAGCTCATGAATCATCCCCCCATACAACATCAATGCCGACAAAAAAACTTAATCATCACTATGTGGGAGTGGGCTACAATATAATTTTCATGTAAACGAAGTCTCAAACAAAATAATAGAAACGAACTGTCATAATTTGATCATCTCTGTATATGAATGAGATTGAATCATTATCCAGAACCCATTCATGCCAATATTAAATCTTTTTTTTTTGTTTAAACATTTTTACTAAAGTTCCACCTCATAAAGACAAATACATAAATGTGAAAATTTCATTTTTTGATTATTATCAGTCTAAATTTTTAAAATTTCTCAGGTCTACCCTTAAATGTTCAGTCCCAAAAATTTCACATTCAGATGTACAGTACCGAATATGAGATGGGTATATTGAAGTTTTACATCAAAACTTTGAAAAGTTATTTACAGTATATACATATGTGGTAATCCTCTATTTGGAACTAACTTTTGGATGTAAGTTAAACTTATTCTTAATAAGTTTGATATATGAGGCACAATTATAATAACGAAAACAATAGAAACTAAGATTACGCAAACCGAATTTGATCATCTCTGTACAGCAACAATGAAAGAAGATTGAAACGAAGAATAACATATTATAATACCTCCATGGAATATTTTCAACAGTCTTGAGTAAAAGAACATCATCGTTATGTACATAAAAGCAGCGAAATGAAATAGAGAAACAAAATGACCAGCTACAAATGAGAAAATACAAGACAAGACAACAAGAACAGAACCAACATTCTTAGTTTCTGGATGTTTTGGCATTTGGTCCTTTATCAGCGAGAAGAACCATAAGATCTTGAGTACACATTGTTCTCACCAGACTGCGATGGTCCAGAGGACGAAGAAGAAGAAGAGAAGAAACCACTGAACGGCCATGGAATCGAAAACCTCCTCCCATTCCCACTCCTCACATCATCCTCTCTTCCTCTCTCCACATTCTCAACAACCTCCTCTCTGTCACTACTCTCAGGAACAGCTCTCGTTCTCGCTCCTCCTCTCTCAGACACAACCTTACTCTCATCATCATCATCATCATTCCCAGCAGGAAGCTCAAACCGACAAACAGGACACGAGCTATGAATCTCAAGCCACGGAACAATACACTTGACATGAAACTTATGCTTACACGGCATCTCCTTAGCCTCCACGCCTCTCTCAAACTCATCCAAACAAACCGAACACTGCAGCAACGGCTCCGTCACTTTAACCGTCGGCAAAGCTTCAACGGCTTCTTTGCGAGCAGGCGGAGTCCCTTGCCTGTTGGGATCGTTCTCAGCCAAATGCTGAAGCAATAGATCCAAACCAGGTCCGATGAAGTAGTCTCCAAGCGAAGTCAACGCAGAATGAGTCTGCGTTTGATCTCGAACAACGAGGGACTGGTTATAAGGATTGATCATGATGACTCTCTCGTTATTATCAGAGCTTTCGTACTCGGAAGCAATCCCTGCACGTATCCCTTGAAGGAGCTGAAGTATATTCCCTGAGCTTCTTCTTCTTCTCCTTAACAGAGATTCAAACTCTCTGTCCAAATCAATCTCTCCACCGTGTCGCCTAGCTCTATGATGATGATCAACATTGTTGGATTCGTCTTCGTTGTCTTCTTCTTCTTCGCCAAACTCTGCTCTTCTGAACCTTCTTCGTCTCCGAGGACTGCTCATCATTCCAAGCAAGATTGGTGCCCATAGAGTCATCGCACGGTCTGTTGTTCCAAACTCTGTTTCTGGGTCTTGAACGTCTCTTAAGCCTCCTCCTCCGTTACCGTTACCGCTCATTTCTTCGATGAATCCGCTTTGGCAAAAGGGGCATTTGATCTCGGATTCCATTGTTGGGTTCACCATCTGTGAACACATGTGACACCAGTACCTAGCCGCCATTGTTTCCTCCATTGTCTCCCTCCTCCTGCAAACACACAATGAAAAATCATGTCTTCAAATACAGATCTAAAACCCGAGGGAATCGTGAACTTTACAATAGTATCCATCTTCAAGGAGTAAACTTTGTCATCAATATCCAAAATTTAATGATTTTAACAAATCAAATACGAGATTCAGACAAAAGTCAAGCTTCTTTCATAAACCTTTTTGTTTACTCCTGTCTTAAAAACATGAAAACAAAACCCAGAACGAAGAAAAGATCATACCTTTTAAATGTCTTCTGCTTCTTCTCTGAAGACCCAAGAAAATTCAAATCTTGTTCTACCTTTGTTATGACTCTTCTGGAGAAATTAAACCCCCCAAAAAGCTCAGCTTTTGTTGTTGGTCTGGCGAAGGGGGGCTGGAGAAGAAACAAACAAGAAAGAAAGAGTGGATGGAAACGAAACAACCCAACCACGTCTTCTTCTAAACCCCCAACTCCTTCCTTCACTTTTCTTAATTAGCATGTATTCTGTTATTAAATTAATAAATCTTGTTTTAAGACTTTTGTTAATTATAGTCTTTTTTCGCCCTCACTAATTTTGAGATTTATTAGTACTAATTTATCATCAGCTGTTTCAACGCTTGTGGTGGTCTCTGTCTAATTACGTTTCCATGCTATTTGTTTTTGTCATATACGATGACTACTATATATGCTACTTGCAAGGGAATATAAAGTATCTATCTACAAATGTTAATATTCGTTTGATGTAGACTTTTCTGATTATCTTGTATATTAAAACAGAAGTCACAACCTTGATTCATGTATGATTTTTTTTTAAAATGGAACTAATGTACATATTCCTAGAAAGTCATATTACATTTAATCTCTAATCTTATCATTTGAATTTTGGGTCTACCACAAATTTTTATTGAGCTATCAATAATTGAATTTAAACAATAGATGATACATTGGATTTATAGATAGTATAAATTAAATAGATATAATTTAATGTTGTAATACTATACCTCCATATGTTAATTATTTAAATATTTGTCGAAGTTAAATTTTAAATTTATGAAGAGTCTTTTTTAAATAACAAAAATCATATTATCTAACAATGATTAATCTTTCCTATCTTAAACCAATGAAAACAAATTTTAAACTATAAGGTTTATTTTAAAAATTAAACAAAAACTAAATGTTTAATTATTTACTCGATAATATAAATCTGTGAAGCGAAAAGTTTAATTTTTAAAAAAATTTCTAAATTTTTGAAATGTTACAATATTTTTGAATATGACAATAAAACAATATTTTACTAATCCTTATATATATAGTTACTATATTAATATTGAAATAATAATCCGAAAATATATATATAGAAGAAGATACAAATACATGTGAAAGTTGGAAATAATCTATTAAATGAAAAAAATATACCGTAAACTTATTATATTTTAAAAATTGATAGACACATATATATTATAATATATACTAATTTAGAATTGAAAACAGCGGATCGAGATCTAGTTAAATTTTATATTAAAAGAAATTTGAACTTTATAAACGCGTGAAGTGTAGATAACCTATTTTTGACGGGATTGGACCGAGTCTATCCATTAGTTTGTTCAATAATGTGTTCGCAAACTACCTTGCCACCTTGGTGTTCACAAACTAACCCAAAAAAAAATTCGAAAAATACATAACTTTTTTTCTGTGAAAGAAGAAATACAAAACTTTAGCTCGGTCTATGTATTGATCTAGAATCAATCATTATATATATGGGTTTTGAACAAGATAAATCATTGAATCCTGATGTTTAATTAGTTATGGTTATCATTTTTCTCATATATAATGCCATAGCTAAACTGTTGTTACAAAAAAAAATGCCATAGCTGAACTTGGTGAGTGAAAATATAATCCCTAACGTGTTGAACAAATTGCACAACAGTGATATTGCTCAGGCCAAACAAATTTAGAAGCATGATGAAGGAACAAAATTTAAGGAATGATCAATTTAAAAGTTTTAATATGGCTACTAAAAATTGGTGTTTATGATTAATAAATACAATGATAATAAATGTCTAAATGATGTTAGAGAGGCTAGCTAACCATCCCTATTATTGTTTCCTTGATGGATACTCTGGATTTTTCCAAATCCCTATACACCCAAATGACCAAGAGAAAACGACATTCACTTGTCCTTATGGTATCTTTGCATATCGAAGGATGCCATTTGGACTGTGCAATGCACCAGCAACATTCCAAAGAGCAATGATGTCAATTTTCTCTGATCTTATTGAGGATGTAATGGAGGTGTTTATGGATGATTTTTCTGTATACGGTTCTTCGTTTGCTACTTGTTTGTCAAATCTTTGCAGGGTATTACAGAGATGTGAGGACACTAACCTGGTGCTCAATTGGGAGAAGTGTCACTTCATGGTCAAGGAAGGGATTGTTCTTGGACACAAAGTTTCTGAGAAAGGAATTGAAGTGGACAAAGCCAAGATAGATGTCATGGTTGGTCTAGCTCCACCAAGAACAGTGAAGGATATAAGAAGCTTCCTTGGCCATGCTGGTTTCTACAGAAGGTTCATCAAAGACTTCTCCAAAATAGCTAGACCATTGACCAAGCTGCTGTGCAAGGAGATCATCTTCAACTTTGATGAAGAATGCCTAGAAGCCTTTAAGAAGCTGAAGGAGGAGCTCACCAGTGCCCCAATAGTTCAACCACCAGATTGGAGTCTACCCTTCGAAATCATGTGCGACGCCAGTGACTATGCTGTGGGGGCAGTCTTGGGGCAAAAGAAGGACAAGAAGACACATGTGATCTACTATGCTAGTAGAACACTTGATGATGCCCAAATGAAGTATGCCACAACTGAGAAGGAGCTGTTGGCAATTGTCTATGCCTTCGAGAAGTTCAGGAGCTACCTGGTAGGGTCTAAGGTCATTGTATACACTGATCATGCTGCACTACGACATCTACTAGCCAAGAAGGATGCCAAGCCAAGGCTGCTCAGATGGATATTAATACTACAAGAGTTTGATCTCGAAATCAAGGACAAGCCAGGAGTGGAGAATGGTGTAGCTGATCACCTTTCAAGATTAAGAGTGGAGTGTGGGATTCCTATTGATGAGGGACTCCCTGAAGAACAGATTATGGCTATAGAAGCAATGGTCACAGCTTGTGAGACTGGAAGGAAGATTGAAGAAATGAAGGCAATTGATGAAACAGGCCCATGGTATGCTGATCTAGTGAACTACTTGGCATGTGGAAGGGAACCATTGAATCTGACAGGCTATGCAAGGAAGAAGTTCTTCAAGGATGTGAAGAGATACTACTGGGACGAGCCTTACCTCTACACTCTTTGCAAAGATCAAATCTATAGAAGAGTAGTAGCTCAAGAGGAGGTGGAAGGAATCCTCACACACTGCCATGGATCAGCCTATGGAGGTCACTTTGCCACCTTCAAGACTGTCTCCAAGGTGCTACAAGCAGGATTTTGGTGGCCCCATATGTTCAAAGACACACAAGAGTTTGTGTCAAGGTGTGACCCATGCCAAAGGAGAGGGAACATCACCAAGAGAAATGAGATGCCTCAAAATCCTATCTTGGAAGTGGAAGTGTTTGATGTGTGGGGCATTGACTTCATGGGACCATTCCCATCTTCCTATGGTAATGAATACATTCTTGTTGCTGTGGATTATGTCTCCAAATGGGTGGAAGCTATAGCCAGCCCAACCAATGATGCTAAGGTTGTCCTCAAGATGTTCAAGAGCATTATATTCCCAAGGTTTGGAGTCCCAAGAGTTGTGATCAGTGATGGAGGCACCCACTTCATCAACAAACTTTTTGAGAACCTTCTTAAGAAGAATGGTGTCAAGCACAAGGTGGCAACTGCTTATCATCCCCAAACAAGTGGCCAAGTTGAGATTTCCAACAGGGAGATAAAGTCCATTTTGGAGAAGACTGTGGGGACAACAAGTAAGGATTGGTTTACAAAGCTTGATGATGCACTTTGGGCCTATAAGACTGCTTTCAAGACACCCTTGGGAACCACTCCCTTCAATCTTGTCTATGGGAAAGCTTGTCATCTGCCAGTGGAGCTTGAGTACAAGGCATTATGGGCTGTTAAGATGCTGAACTTTGACATCAAGAGTGCCAAAGAGAAAAGACTTTTCCAACTCCATGAGCTTGATGAGATTCGACTTGATGCTTTTGAGAACTCAAGGATTTACAAAGAAAAGACCAAGGCATTCCATGACAAGAAGATCCTGAAGAGGGAGTTCAACATTGGAGATCAAGTGTTGCTCTTCAACTCTCGATTGAAGTTGTTCCCTGGAAAACTTAAGTCAAGATGGTCCGGCCCTTTCAAGATCAAAGAAGTGAGGCCATATGGAGCAATTGTGCTTTGGAACAAGACCTGTGGGGACTTTACAGTGAATGGCCAAAGAGTCAAGCTGTACATGGCGGCCACACCTGAGAAGGAAGGAACCTCGGTTCCACTTACCGATCCCAAACAAGCCTAAACCAAAAAGGGGTAGTCAAGCTAGAGACTTAAAACAAGCTCACTTGGGAGGAAGTCCCACATCTATCCCTATATATATTACTGTTTAACTTGTGTGGTTTTTCTTTTGTGTGTTTGATAAGTGTGTTTAAAATTTTCAGGTGATTCTCCACTTAATCAAAGAAGAAAGATGGCCATCCAGCAAACCTACAAGTGTTAAAATTATTCAACTCCATCTAGCAACTCCAAGCTAAGTGTCTCTACAACCATTGGAAATATATAGTTTTCATGTTTGTTTCTTCTAGACCTCTTCTTTCACCTTGCTCTCACACAAGAGACTGTGTGAAGTAAGTGTGGGGGGGGGGGAGAGTCTACTTATCTCACATGTTTTCTGTTTTGTTTACTTGTCATAAGCATTGCATATCCATTTGCATAGAAAATCCATAAAAATTTGCAAAATTCCAAAAATTACAAAAAAAAACATTTAGTTATATCATTTGCATCTTTAGGTTTGAGTCTAGATCATATAGAATGCATAGGTAAAATCCTTACAAAGGACTCATGCAATGAACTCATTGTTGATACCCTTTTGAATCATAATAAGTAGCTTGAGCTTCTTCTGAATTTCTTGTAGACTTCGAGCCTTGAAAACTCCTCTTAAGACTCATTGAATCTTACTCTTTGAAACCAACTCCGATCTTAGTTGACTTAAATAAACTTAATGCTTCTTGCTTATGGTCTCTTGAGTACTAAATCATGGCTTTACACACACTTGAGCTTGTATAAACCGTTTTACCAATCTTTTTGACAACTCAAGTGGTAGTCCATACCCTAAACCCTTCCCTTCTTTCAAACCATCATTAATTGTTGAGTGAGGTCTTTTTGTGAAAGCTTGTCATGTGCAAAATCTTGAAAGTATTAGGAGCGACATTGATTTGTTCTCATCTCTTGCTAGCATTAGGACCTCTTTTGGGCTAGCATCTAGGATGGTGGTTGGAATGATGTGCTTTAATTATTTTGATCTTGGGGATTGAATTGGGAAAGATTATGTAAAGGAAATGAATCAAAAAGTGTGTCTAAAACAACTAAAAAAAAAAAAAATTAAGAAGATAGCTCAGATTGTGTCAATAAAAACCCCAAAAAGAAAAAAAAAAGAATGGGGAAAAGAAAATTTTGAGCTAAGATACATAGTTGTTAAGACAAAGAAAAGAAAAGAAAAGAAAAGAGTGTTCATTGGGTAAGAGATGAAAATGGGTGTATATTTGGGATTTGAGATGAAGAAAAGAAAGGGTAGAACTTAAAAATTGTCTAGGAAAAGGGTAGAATGATGAGAACCGATTTATGTATGCATTAATTGCTTCTTTTCTTAGATAAATTTTGCATAATGATCAAGCTCCTATTCTTGAGTGTAAGTCACCATAGCAAAAAGTATTTGGACCCTTCTCATTCTTCACATTAAGCCATTTTTTCTCACCAAACCAAATGATTTGGACCAATTGGCAATTTGCGAGAATTCACTTATGATATTTCTTATTGAATGTGAGAGTTGGTTGATTTGAGGATTCATGATAATGAGTTAAAAGATCAAAGGAATTGATAGGCCTAGAGAAGTTAGAGCTAATAAAAACATTTTGCTCTTGCTATTTGGTATGATTTTGTAAAGATATCACAACGATGGCATTGAAGAGTTTCTTAAGGTCATGAATTTCCATGTGTGTATTGAAACATCACTTCCCATATTCTTGAAAGTTTACTTGAAGACAAGTAAAGGACTAGTGTGGGGGAGTTGATGTGTTGTGATTTTGCATAGTTTTAGCTTTGTTATTTCATATATATTCATGCATTAACCTTACATTTATTTGCATTTAGAGTCTATTGCATGTACATTTGCATCTTGTGGGTGTTGGATGAATTGTTTGGAGTTTTGGAGGTGATTAGAGCACAAAAGGAGCTTTCGAGGAGTCTTGAACCGAACGTGTGAAAGACAAGCATGGATGAAGGTCTTAAAGATATCTTTTGAAACTTGTCTTTTGGGAAGACATGGTAAATTGAGTTAGCTTTACAATGGAGGTGGTTTCAAGTCGTTTGGAGCTGTATTGAGGGATTTATGATCAAAATACTACACACATATCAGTATGACATTCCTAGCGGCCACCCTAGCAACATCAACAATAGCCTTCGAATTTTAAGCCTTTAGACTCATTTTTATTCACTTAAAACCTATAAAACTCATTACTATTCATTATTCTTCTTATTTTTGGTATTCTAAAGGTGTGTGCAACATGGAGAAAGTGGAGAAAACTTTAATGAGTGAGTTTTATCTCTTTAAAGGTTGCAACATGGGGGATGGGTTGTCTATCATGAGTTTGGTGGTTCTTTTGGCCTAACTTTCTCTACCTTTTCTGAAGAGGCAAGACTACTTTGGCCATATGAAGGGGCAAAAGGTGTTCTATAATGGAAGAAAGTGGAGAATAACTTTTATGAGTGTGTTTTATGCTTTATGCTTTCACATGATGGATGTGTTGTCATCCTCCTTTACTTAGGCTATAAAAGAGACTCCAAGAGGAAGGAGGAAGACACAATACACAGAGTACAATACAACAAAGAGTAGAGAGTGAAAGTTTTATAGTTTCATATTTTGTATTTTGAGAGTTTGAGAAAAAACATTTGTTCTTGGAGTGTTCTTGAAGTTTATGTTATAAAGTCTTGTTTTCCTTTAGCCATTCTCTTCATCTAATTTCTGTTTTTTTGTTTTCATATATCATATCATCTTGGTTATGCTTCTATCCATCATGGGATTAAGTGTAAACAAGATGATTAGTGAGTAATCACCCTTAGGATCAATGGGTTAGGTAGATTAATGGGTGATTAGGGAAGAGTTAAGGTGTTCTAATGCTTAAATGCTTAGATTTCTATGCTTACTAAGTATTCTTAATGCTAGATTAATTTTGGCCATTTTAATTTAGATTCTAAGTGTTTGTAGGGCATCGAAAGTGTTTGCATAATGCTTGAATGGACCTAGTAAAGCTCTAGCTTGAATAACCAAGGAATTGTTGTTAGGATTGCTAGATGGTTAGTAGACTAGAACTTAATGTATGTTTGAGTGAACAAAACGAACGGAAGTTGATGTTTAGTTCATAATTGCATAAGGGTTTCTACCACGGGAGTGGATTAATCTAAATTGAATGAAATCTAGACCTATAGAAAGTTAAGATTATTTGAAGTTAGACGCCTTGATTTAGAACTATCACCTTGAAATCAATTGCCTATATACCCATTGGTTCTTCTTTGTTATATTTGAATTAAAACTCAAGTTATTTCGCATTATTACTTGTTACAAACAAACATCATTTGATTGCACTTAGATTGAGATAAATGGCTTGCATTCTTAGTGCTTAGAATCACTAGAGATTGGATTGACATCTTAAGTACTACAACACTTAAGGATTAAACTTATCCTTTATCACTAAACTATTGAAAATTTTAAATTCATGGAGATTTTATTTAACGCATGTACGCCAAAGAATCTAAATATATAATATGGTATGACTTTTTATTGGGTAGGGGTTCACCAACCAATAGGATTGTGTTATTTTATATTCGATATCTTTTAAAAAAAGAAACAAAATATTGTCACATTATATTATCTTTTTAAAATTAAAAGGTAAAAAAATAAATTAAAAATAGTAGTAATTACAAAAAAAAAATATTTTTAACGTCATCAGCAAAACATTAAACCCTAAATCCTAATCCCTAAACCGTAAATCCTAAACCCTAAACCCTTGGGTAAACCCTAAACTCTAGGATAAATCTTAAACTCTAGGATAAATCTTAAACTCTAAATCAAAATCAATAAACACTAAAACACTCAAGGGTTTAGGGTTTAGGATTTAGGGTTTAGAGTTTTAGGGTTTAGTGTTTTTATTTAGAGTTTAGGATTTACCCAAGGGTTTAGAGTTTACCCAAGGGTTTAGGGTTTACCCAAGGGTTTAGGTTTACCCAAGGGTTTAGGGTTTAGGATTTAGGGTTTAGGGATTAGGATTTAGGGTTTAGTGTTTTGCTGACGACGTTAAAAAGATTTTTTTAATTCTTTTTTTCTGTAGCTGCTATTTTTTCACTTTTTTATTTTAAAAACATAATATAACTCGATAATATTTTGTTTCTTTTTTTTTAAAGATATCGAATTTGAAATAATGAAATCCTATTGGATGGTGAAGTTCACCCTAGAGGGTAAACTTAACGGTTCACTCTAGGGGGTAAACCCAAAAATAACTCATATGGTATGATACTTCTTCATAGTATAAAATTTTGGCAAATATGCTTATTATCTTACTTCAGCATTTGGGCTCTTGACCTAATTAACTACTAGATTCATCTTATTTCTGAGAAAGAACAAAAATAAACTTTTTGTGGAAAAGTCTAACAATTCATTTGCCGCAGACGGTAACTGAACCAAACAGTTTCAAATTGAATGAGCTATAAATGTAGCAAATAAAAACATAACAAATTGTACTTTATTTCTAAGATTCAGATCTGGAAGCCTCACACTGACTCATACTCATAAATTCAGCGGAACTCAAGCTGACAGGCTGGCGAACGCCTCGACGACGAGAACAACTCCTTGATCACCTCAAGTTTCTTGTCAGTGTCATTGGTTTTACTGTGGAAATGAATGGTTGCCTTCTTTAAACACTTTGCGCTTCTAAAAACAAATGCTACTACTTCTTTCTCTTCTTCTGCTCCTTCGTATTTTACCCATTCGAAAGTTTCAATACTTGATAACAAACATTCAGGAACTGAACTCGGTTCATTCCATGCCGGGTTCCAGCATGGGCGCGGCTCCTTAGATCGAAGGAAATGACACTGATACAAAGTACAATGCACTAGATCATCAATCATACTTATAAACTACTGGATAATATAACCTTATTCAAATATACTTATATACATACCTGGTGAAGTTTGAGAGCTCGAAGAATAGGAGAATCTTTGAGCACACGCATAAGTACTCACCCATTCTGTCTCACATGTGCATATCTTCAAATGCACAAGACTGGAGAAGACACTACCGGCAGGATACATATCCTACATGCAACAAGAATGGCATTAAGTGCATGGTCAAATGTAATCTCAATAGTTTTGATCACAACACATATAAATAAATATATATATATATATATATATATATATATATTACGTTTAAGGATGGTAGGCACAGATAAAGGCGCTTGAACGAAGCAATAGAACCCAACTTCTTCCATAACTTCCAAGTATTAAGGACAAGTTTTGCCTCCACAATCTTACTCATATTGCTCTCAAAGGTACAAAACCCACTAAAATGAAAAATGTCGAAATTTTCCAAAGAAGGAGCATCTATCACAAACCCATGAGCATCGTTTCCAAGTTTGTTTTCTAATGTTTTCAAGACTAAACTCTTTAAAGAAGGCACGATAACAGTGAAAATGGTAGCATTGTCAGCTTCGCATTGTTCCACAACCAAGTTTTCAAGGACATGGCAGTTGGATAAAAGCTTCTTGACAAATTCACCACTTGGATACTTCATGGACTCAAGACTCAACGTTCTGAGGGATGGGAACGAAATTGGTGAATCAAGATCATCCACAAGAACTGCATTTCGCATATTCAAGGTCACAAGCATGCTACATCCCCCTCTATACATGCTCCAAGGAAGTAAGACTGAATCACTATCAGTATAAATCTTGATAGTCAGCTCACGCACACAACGTTTATCAGCAGCTCTCATCCACGCTTGAATATCTTCACTACCACAAATACTACCAAGTTTGAAATGCAAAGCTTCTATAACTGGAGCCTCGTGCCAAAAGAAAGATCTGTCTACAAACAGAGAAAAGCTTCCGTACTTGGGGTTCTTATAGGTATCTTTGTATTTGATTCTTGGAACCATCATCCAAAGAAACTGCCATCGTTTTGACAAAAGCATAGTGTCCACAACTTCTTTCATGGTGGGAAGCATTGCCAATATTTTCAGTAGAAGCTCATCGGGCAACTGACTTATCCTGTCCATAATTAAGAGCAGCTTCAGGACAGAACCTATCGCCTGAAAAACATTCGAAAAACGAAACGATAAAAAACCCTAGCCAGGTATAGAACACACCAATATAAGAAAAGAGAAGCACAGGAAATCTAAACAAGACGGGATTCTCAAATACCTAATTGTCATTCTGATTTTATTTCTCAATAATAAAATGAATACTTTTTGTTAAAATATGACTTTATAAATCAAGTTTCTAATTTATCATTTAGCCTAACTATAGCTAATCTTTGTGTTTGAATCATTATCATCTAATTAGTTATGCATATAATAATAATAAAAAGATTGTGTTACATGTGTAAAGACGATAATGAATTAATGATGCACATTTGAAGCAGCAAGAAGAGAACTTGGGATTAATAATGTGTTTACAAACTAACAAGAAAATGAAGAATACAAGACTTTAACTCGGTCTATGCATTAATATAGAATCAATCATTATATATATGAGTTTTAAACAAGATTAATCATTGAAATCCTGATGCTAAACATGGTGAGTAAATATACCACCTTTAGTGAGTTGAGCTAATTGCGATATATTGTTCAGGCCAAACAAATCTATACTATTATTTATGAAGAGATTTTACTTATTTGTCACTATTTCCATGATTTTAGTTAATTTTGCTTAATTGTCATGTTTTATTTAGATTTAGGATGGGTCATTAATTTATCAATAGTTTTTTTCTGAGTCAATTATTTATTAATTTAAATAATATAACTATGAAATTTGTAACCATGTATATAATTATTTTTATATTGCTTATGTGTTATATTCTCCATGATTTTAGTTAGTTTTGTTTATTTGTCATATTTTTATTAGGTTATAGTATAGTCATTAAATTATTATTACTTTTTAGCTGAGTAATTAATTTGTTAATTTAAATAATATAACTATAAACTTTGTAACTAGATATATAATTATTTTGATTTTGTTTATTTGTCATGTTCTCCATAATTTTACTTAATTTTGTTATTTTTCATGTTTTTATTAGGATTTAGCTAAGTAATTAATTTATTATCAGTTTTCTCTCAGTCATTAATTTATTAATTTAAATAATATAACTATTTCAAGATTTTTAATTAGATATATAAATTTTAAATAAATTTTGTAACTTTGACGAGTTAGAACCAATCCTTATTATATATTTTGTTTTAAAATCATATTTGTTACTGGTAATTTAAAATTATATTTGTTACTGGATGTGGAACATAATCTATCTTTTATTATACTTTATTGTTTAATGATAATATAGATAATGGATAAGTGATATTTATCTTAGTCTATCTTGTATTATAGTTATAGTAGTATGTAAATGTTAATACAAAGAATTATGATGCCGACTTTATCTTAGTATCCATCTTAATAATGTATTATAATTATGTGCCAACTCTATGCTATGATAGTATATATTCTCATCATACGTTTGATGGGAAATACACACAAAACTTACAAAGCTTCATTTTTAAATAATATGAAACACTTTCAAATGTTGTCTTTTTGAAAAAGAACTCCATTTCACTTTTTCTTATTAGAGTTATTAAGTCGGCTAAAGATTACTATAAAATTAGAGTAAAGGTGTTGATACTTTAGAATCATGAAAAAGTCAAAATTTGTTTCAATTGAACTGGTATTGATGCCGTTGTAAATATATTAATTTATTTCATTTTTGATTCACATTAATTATATGATTTGATGTTAGTCACTTATTTGAAATTTAATTTGTAGGGAACTAGGACTCATGCTTCTATTAAAAAATATTCTTTTGGCGACTTGTTTTTTGGTGTGATTTTATATATACGTTATCTCAACGGGATTTTTTTATTCTGCATAATTTCACTTTCGGTGATTATACCATAAAATATAAAAAGACTCCTCTGATTTTTAAGATAAATTTTTATATAACAACCAAAATCATACCATGTGATGATTTTCCAAAAGAGTCAACAAATAATGATTTCAAAGAATTTAAAGAAATATAGGGACGTCAATATGAAAATGAATTTTTAGTCGGTATATTTTCTATATCATATTTTATTTTTTTTTATGTGTCTTATTTATGATATGTTTGTTCACGAGTTCTTCTTTCTAATGTTGTGTGTTTTAGATATTATTGGCGAAGTTGTGAATGTTGAACCTTTGAAATATCTCATTGCAGAAGGAAGATCTTTAACTAAGTTAGAATTGACTATTCGTGACACAATATAAATTTTTCAGAGTTTACTTTAATTAATATTGTTCTATTATTATGACATGACACCAATTTAAATTTTTAATATTTAATGATGCCTGTTTAACATGTACATTGGGTCTTGTATGCAAACCAAGTATCAGATTTCTTTAAACTAATCATGAAAATCACGGTGATATGTATTATTGAGTTTTATTCAAGTTCTCTCCATAGTTCTATGTGGCCAAGAACATATACTAATAAAATAAAGATTTTTTTTTTAAATTAGACTCTTTAATATTAAAAGAAACTCATTTAAATTGAGATTCAATTTCTAAATATAAGAAACATGTATAAACAATAAATCACACAATAAATAATTGAAATTTGGTTAAAAAGACAGAAAAACACAAAAATTAATATTTTTATCTAATTAAATACATTAGTATAAATATAAAAATAATATTAAACTAAAATTATTAAAATATATATTAATTCGCACAAAGTGCGAACCCACACCTAGTTTAGAAGTATTATGAAAGAACAAAGGTTAAAGAAAAACTGTTTAATAGAAATAGCAAATTTTGAATGTAAATTGATTCCCAAGCGCAAGGGTTGATTACTTTTTTTGTTAATTCAATTTTTAATTATTTTAGAAAGAAAAAAATTTATGTTTAAATTTTCTTTGGAATGTTACATAGAAATGTAGCTGATATATTTCCTTGAAACCAATTAAAAACAATTCAAATAGGCTATTACAAATTGGTATTTGTAATTCATAATGATAATAAATATCTATACTATTCAAAATTGATAATTATGGTGATTTGATTTAACAGATGTATAAGAGAGAATCTAAATATATAATATGGAATAGTACAACTTCATCTGGTATAATATAAATATATATATACTCTGTTCGTATCACTTTTAAGCGGTGTTTACTGATTTTTATTTTGTTTCATAATAAATGGTGTTTTCACTATTCAAAATAAAATTTAATGTAATTTAAAATTTGTGACCAATTATAAAATATTATATTTTTTTTATTGACCGAATTAATTTTATTTAATGTTACTTTTATGTAACCAGGATAAATTACATAAAATTTATATTTTTTAATATTTGTGCAAAAACGTTTAAAGCCATTTAAAATTATATAGAGAGACTGAGAGAGTATAAGTTATGTACGAATATGCTAAAGATTGACCAAAGTTCTTAAATTTTATTTTTGTAAATATCATTGACCTATTATTTAGTTTATATTAAAAATCTTCAAAACTATGCTGAATGTAATGTGACGCATAATTTTGGCAAAATATACTTGAAACATATGTAATTACCTTACTTCAACATTTGACCTTTTGACCTAACGTCTAGATGCATTCTAATATTGGATTTTCTGTGAAAGAAAAAAATGGGTATAAAGTCTTATCAATTCATTTGCCGCAGGAGATACCTGAACCAAACTGTTCAAATTGAATGAGCTATAAATGTAGAAAATAAAAACAAAACAAGTTGTACTTTCTTGTCTAAGATTCAGCTCTAGAAACTAACCAAAAGATGTTACTTGATTCTCACTCATAACTTTAGCGTAACTCAAGCTGGCAGGCTGGTGAAAGCCTTGTTGAGGAGAACAACTCCTTGATCACCTCAAGTTTCTTGTGAATGTCATTTGTTTTACTGTAGATATTAATAGTTGCTTTCTTTAAACACTTTGCGCTTCTAAAAACAAACGCTACTGCTTCTTTCTCTTCTTGTGCTCCTTCATAATGTACCCATTCAAAAGTTTCAAGACTTGATAAAAAACATTCAGGAACTGAACTCGGTTCATTCCAGGACGGGTTCCAGCATGGGCGTGGCTTTTCAGATCGAAGGAAATGACACTGATATAAACAGGATTAAAAAGTACGATGCACTAGATCAATTAATTATACCGATAAACTACTGGATAGTAAACCTTATTCAAATATATGTACCTGTTGAAGCTTGAGAGACCGTAAATTAGGAGAATCCCTGAGAACACACATAAGTAGATTCACCCATTCTGTCTCACATGTGCATATCTTGAAATGTACAAGACTGGTGAAGACACTACCGGCAGGATAAACATCCTGCATATACCACGATTGCATTAACTGCATGATCAATAGTTTACAATAGTTTTGATTAAGTAAATGACATTCATGCAAAAAAGAACATTTATGTGTTTAATATGATCATTGTATTCATATAATATTTAACTCCATTTATAAATCATAATAAGCAATAGTTTTCATCACAAGACAACTCTATTATTCGTAATGGATTAGAGACCTCATTCTTTTTTTTTTTTTTTTTGAAATACTAGAGACCTTATTCATTGTTTAGACTCAAAGAGAAAACCAAGAACAAAGAGGGCAGAAGGATGAAAACAACAGCATATATACTACCTTTGAGGATGGTACGCAAAGATAAAGACGCTTGAAGGAAGCAATAGAACCCAACTTCTTCCATAACTTCCAAGAATTAACGACAACATTTGCATCCAAAATCTTAGACATAACATTCTCAAAGATACAAAATCCACTCGAATGAAAAATGTCCAAGTTTTCCAAAAAAGGAGCATCTATCACAAACCCTTCAGTATCGTTTCCAACTCTGTTATCTAGTGTCTTCATTACTAAACTCTTTAGAGAAGAGACGATAACAGTGAAAATGTTAACATTGTCAGCTTGACATTGCTCCACAACCAAGTCTTCAAGGACATGACATTTGGATAACAGATTCTTGACAAATTCTCCACTTGGATACTTCATGGATTTAAGACTCAACGTTTTGAGGGATGGGAAAGAAATTGGTGAAGTAAAATCATCCACGAGAACTGCATTAATTAGATTCAAGGTCACAAGAATTCTACATCCCCCACCATACAAGCTCCAAGGAAGTAAGACTGAATCTTTATCAGTAAAAGTATCAATCTGAATAGTCAGCTCACGCACACAACGTTTATCAGCAGATCTCATCCACGCTTGAATATCCTCACTACCACAAATACTACCAAGTTTGAAATGCAAAGCTTCTATAACTGGAGCCTCGTGCCTAAAGAAAGATCTGTCTACAAACAGAGAAAAGCTTCCATACTTGGGGTTCTTATAGGTATCATTGTATTTGATTCTTGGAACCATCATCCAAAGAAACTGCCATCGTTTTGACAAAAGCATAGTGTCCACAACTTCTTTCATGGTGGGAAGCATTGCCAATATTTTCAGTAGCAGCTCATCAGGCAACTGACTGATCTTGTCCATAATTAAGATCTAGCTTCCGAACAATACCGATCTCCTGAAAACATTACAAAAACGAAACTAGATATCAGAATCTCAGCAACGACACACTGTGAAAAATCAAAACCCTAGCTAGGTATAGAACAAACCAATATAAAGAAAGAGAAGCACTGGAAATCTAAACAAGACGAGATTTTATATAAGAATCAAACTAGATGTGGGCCATCATGTGGACTAATATATGTACCCAATAAATTTTGATACTAATGTTAGTTTTTTAAATTTAATTTATTAGATACAATTTTAAATTAATATTATAAATTATCTTATTTCAATATCTATATTGACAGAAGATGTATTGAATACTAATTTTTTGTTTCATTTTTTATTCAAAAGTGTATATTTTTTATCAAAATCTTCTCTAATAATAATCAACCATCATAAGACAATTTAAATTTGAAATCTAGCACTTTTTTAAGTCATAGATTAAAAAGAATCTAGTGGTACTGATAGGGTTAGAAACAGTTACAATTCATAAAATATCGATAAAATAACGATAGTCAATAAATATAATATACCAATAATGGATCGTATAACACAATTTATTTGCCGCAGAAGATAACTGAACCAAACAGTTTCAAACTGAATGAGCTATAAATGTAGCAAATAATAACATAACAAGTTGTACTTTCTTGTCTAAAAAGTCAGATCTGCAAACTAACCAACAAGATGTTACTTGATTCTCACTACTAACTTTAGCGTAACTCAAGCACACAGGCTGGTGAACCCCTCGATGAAGAGAACAACTCCTTGATCACCTCAAGTTTCTTGTCAGTGTCATTGGTTTTACTGTGAATATTAATAGCTGCCTTCTTTAAATACTTCGCGCTTCTAAAAACAAACGCTACTACTTCTATCTCTTCTTCTGCTCCTTCATATGTTACCCATTCAAAAGTTTCAAGATTTGATAACAAACATTCAGGAACTGAGCTCGGTTCATTCCATGACGGGTTCCAGCATGGGCGTGGCTCATAAGATCGAAGGGGATGGCACTGATATAAACAGGATACAAAGCACAATGCACTAGATCAATCATACTGAAAAACTACTTGATAAATAACCTTAATCAAATATATACCTGGTCAAGTTTGAGAGCTCGTAAATTTGGAGAATCTCCGAGCACACGCATAAGTAGATTTACCCATTCTGTCTCACATGTGCATATCTTCAAATGTACAAGACTGGTGAAGACACTACGAGCAGTATACACATCCTGCATGCACCAAGATAGCATTAATTAAATGCATGATCAATAGTTTACAATAGTTTTGATTAAGTACATGACATTCATGCCAAAAAAAAAAAAATTATGTATTTAATATCTTGATTATATATATATATATATATATATATATATATATATATATATATATAATTCCATGTACATATCGTAATAAACAATTTTGACCAAAAAAAAATCATAATAAACAATAGTTTTCATCACAAGAGAACTCTATTTTTGTAATGGATTATATAAGGGCTTTCAAATTTAAATAACATAAAACGTTTAGAAGATATGACAGACATATTAGAGACCTTATTCATTATTGAAACCTTTTTCATTATACAGTACAACCTCTATAAATTCATAATATTAAGACTTTGAAATTTTACTAATTTATAGAGATATTAATTTACAAAAATTTCTTTATTTATATTTTTTATTTTAAAATATATTTATTCTAAGATAAAAAATATTTGATTTAATGTATAGACATTAATTGTTATTTTTTTTAATTTGACATTTATAATATTTTTGTTATATTATTTGATGTATATAATATATATTTTACATATAATATTACTAAATTTCATCAAAAATCTATTAAGTGTTAAGGAAATATAAAGATAATTTCATTGTGAATATAAAACAAACAATATAATAATAGGTTTTTACTTATATTAAATATATATACATATAAATTATTAATTTATAATTTTAATGGGACTATATATTTATATAGAATTTCCTAAAAAAATATTATCTTATTATTTTATCGATTTGTATCAAATTTTGAACCGGCCCAAATTGGGACTGACAAAATTTATTAATTTGTAGAAATTATTAATTTATCGAGTATTAGTTTATAGATGTTCTATTGTATTATCTTTGAGGATGCGGCCATATTTTTAGAGACCATATTCATTATTTAGATAGAAAACCAAGAACAGAGAGGGCAGAAGGATGGAAACAACATCACATATATTACCTTTGAGGATGGCACGCACAGATAAAGGCGCTTGAACGAAGCAATAGAACCCAACTTCTTCCATAACTTCCAATTAACAACGACAAGATTTGCATCCACAACCTTAGTCATATCATTCTCAAAGATACAAAACCCACTCGAATGAAGAATGTTGAATTTTTCCAAAGAAGGAGCATCTATAACAAATCCTTGAGCATCATTTCCAACTCTGGTATTTAATGTCTTCATGACTAAACTCTTTAGACAAGGCACAATAACAGTGAAAATGTTAACACTGTCAACATGACATTGCTCCACAACCAAGTTTTCAAGGACATGACAGTTGGATAAAAGCTTCTTGACAAATTCACCACTTGGATACTTCATGGACTCAAGACTCAACGTTTTGAGGGATGGGAAAGAAATTTGTGAAGTAAAATCATCCACAAGAACCGCATTAGTTAGTTTCAAGGTCACAAGCATTCTACACCCCCCACTGAACAAGCTCCAAGGAAGTGAGACTGGCTTTTTAAAAGTAAGAGTATCGATCTGGATAATCAGCTCACGCACACAACGTTTATCAGCAGATCTCATCCACGCTTGAATGTTCCCGCAACCAGAGATATGATCAAGTTTAAAAAGTAAAGTTTCTATAATGGGAGCCTCGTGCTTAGAAAAAGATTTGTCTACAAACAATGAAAAGCTTCCGTACTTGTGCTTACTATACCTATCAAGCGTATCATTGTATTTGATTGTTGGAACCATCATCCAAAGAAACTGCCATCGTTTTGACAAAAGCATAGTGTCCACAACATCTTTCATACTAGGAAGTAAGGCCAATATTTTCAGTAGAAGCTCATCTGGCAACTGACTTATCCTGTCCATAATTAAAAGCTAGCTTCCTCACAAAACCGATAGCCTGAAAAAAACATTTTAAAAAAAGGAACTAGATATCAGACTATAAGGAACGAGACATGGTGAAATTATCAAAAGCATAGCTAGGTATAGAACAAACCAGCATAAGAAAAAAGAAGCACAGGACATCTAAACAAAACGTGATTCATATAATAAGCAAATACCTAATTGTCATTCTGATTTTATTTCTCAAGAATAAAATATATTTTTGTACACACATATGACTTTATAAATAAAGTTTCTGATTTATCATTTAGCCAAATTATATATAGCTTATCTTCGAATTTGAATAATTACCGTCTAATTAGTTATATACATATAATAATAAAAAGATTGTGTCAAATGTGTAAAGACGATTATCTTGGTACAATATTTGATAAATTCATCATTAAGGTTTTCTCTTACCTCTCCCTTTCATTAATATCCAAAAACAGAGTAATTCTGTTGAATTTTTTCATAAGATAATTATTCAGATAATCTTGAAAAGTTGCATAATTATAAAACATCTCTTAAAAATATTACTAAACTAATGCTTATTAGTTAGATAAAAGATTTGTAACTCTAAATTTTATTTCAAGTTAATTTTTTGTCTCAAATTTCATCGCTCTGTATTTGCAAATCAATCTCTTGTAGAAGTTCATGAATCTTTACAGCATGAGGATGTGAAAAATCACCAGAGATGAATCTATATACTCTGTTTTCAACTTCAATGGAGCTTTCACCAGCCAACTTCTTCACACCAATCCCTTTCATCATCTTCCTCATCATCCTAGACTCCTCCCACTTTCCTAAATCAGCGTACAAATTGGCTAAAAGCATATAGTTACCGCTGTTATTCGGTTCCAACTTAATCAGCTGATTCAAAGCTCTTTCTCCAAGCTCAAGATCATGATGAACATTCGAAGCAGCTAGAAGAGATCCCCATATTGCAGCATTAGCCTCGAATGGCATGGTTTTAGAAACTTCTTCAGCTTCTTTGAGTCTACCTGCTCGTCCTAGCAAATCGATCAAGCATCCAAAATGCTCAATGTTCGGTTCAATCCCGTAATCAGATCTCATTGAGGTAAAGAAACGTTTTCCAAGATCAACCAAACCAACATGGCTGCAAGCTGAAAGGACTGCAATGAAAGTAACACTGTTCGGTTCCACGCCAGCTTTAACCATACGGTTAAACATCGTTAAGGCTTCACCTCCAAGCCCGTGCGTAGCCAGTCCTGTGATTAAAGTCGTCCAAGTAACCACGTTTCTGTCACTAACCCTCTCAAACTCCTCCAACGCCTTTTTTATATCCCCTGACTTCGCATACATATCGATGAGTGCGTTACTCAAAGAAACACCTCTCTTCATCCCTCGGTGATCAACGTAGCTACATATCCTTTCTCCCAGTTCAAGCGAGCCAAGATCAGCACAAGCTGAGAGTGCTGCCAAAAGGGTAACTTCATCAGGCTCAACATTCTCCATCACCATTCTCTGAAACACTTCAATAGCTTCACTAGCTCGTCCCTTCTTCGCGTAAGCCGAGATCACACAAGTCCAAGAAACAACATCCCTTACCCAACAAGGCATCGTCTCCAGCAACCTCCTCGCTTCATCCACCTCACCCACTTTTCCATACCCGGCTAATAACGCATTCCAAACAGTCACGTCCCTCACAGGCATTTTATCGAACACCTTACGCGCATCTCTCAACCCGCCGCATGAACAATACATTTGAATCAAACTTGTAACAACGTGGAAGCTGGAATCAAACCCAGAAACCACTGTCTGGGAATGCACCTGTCTCCCAAACCAAACATCAGATAACCGAAAAGCAATTTTCAACACAAAAGGGAAAGTAAACGTGTCGGGCTTCGGACATAAAGACCAGAACTTTCTGTAAACCAGAACCGCAGTTGAGTGAGCGTTGGGTTCGTCGACGAGAGACAAAGCTCTGATCATGGTGTTGTGGAGATAAGTATTGGGAAATGGCTGGTGGGTAAGGACATAGTAAGCGTATTGGAGATGTCCAGCGACGGAACACGCCTCGATGAGTTTGGCAACGATGAGGTTGTCTCTGTGTAGACCGGTTATAATCATGGAACAATGAGCTTGCTTTAATGTTTTGAGGTTGGTTCCTTGGATTTTTAGAGAAGAAACAAACCAGTTTATGTCCGAAAGAGTGGAACTTCGGCGAATATGTAGAGCGATCGGTGGCGGTAGCTGACATGGGATAAAGCTCAGTGCAGTGATTCGTCGCCACATTCTCCTATAGTTGGACAAAACTGTGGAAAGTTGAGTTTTAACATCTAAACGTACATTTTAATTTCATGAACCACCAAGAAAAGTGATGGTCAAATAAACTGTGGAAAGTTGAGTTTTTAACTTTTAAACATACGCTAGATTCTGATCCGCCCTTTTATTTTTTGTTAAGTCTTTTCAATTGGTAATTTAAATATAGGTCTAATGGCATAAAGCATAATAAATAATATTTTAAATAATGATAAAGATAAAAGAAATAATAGTTGGACCATATTTTTATCAATGGGTCACACTGCTATTTTAATAGAATAAATTTTAATTATATATCTTTTGACTAGACAAACCATATGGTTACGGACTTACGGGAAGTTGGAATCTAATCAAATAATGAAAAAATGTGTTTTATATAAAAAATGACACTATCCAATTTAACTCATGGTCTAATTTAACTCATACAATGACAAATAAATTGATAAAATGAATATAAAATCAGTCATATGAAAAAAAAACTAAATAATTATTAAATTGATCTAGACGTCTAGTCTAATTAAAAACTTCTTATTTTGTTAAAGATAAACGTGTATTCCGAACCAAAAAAAAAAATACTAATCAAAGAGTGGGCACTGGGCAGTTATCAGCTACCTTGTTATCTTAATCTTAATTAGAAAGTTAGAAACATATCGAGCAGTGTTTTTAAAACCGGACCGGCTAGGGAACCGAAAATTTTTTGGGTCTTGGGTTATTATGGTTCGACCGGATCTGATCCGGATTCGATCGGATTTACTTAGATTAAACTAAATTTAATGATATTTTATAAATAATATGCATATATTTTTTAAAAAAATATATCATATCAAATAAAATGTTTAAATAGCCATAATATGTAGAAAAACTTAAAAATAATAATTAAGATCTAAAATCAATATGAAAAGCACATTTAAACTTTATTCGCAGATCTTATCACTCTACATTTTCATCACCTTTTTAAAAAAATTATATACACATTAGGTAAAGTTATATTTTGAAATACAAATTTCAGAAACAAAAATGTGTCAATTATTTAAAGTCTTCAAAACAAGTGATCATGAAATAAAAATTTTAAAAAAGTAGGAAGTAGACAAAAACAATATCTTAACGTGAGTATTAAACTTTGTGAATCTTGTAATTTATGAGTTGTAGAGAAGACAAAAGAAAAAGACGAGAGATGATATTTTATTAATCTTTGATAAATCTTATTTTTACTTAAAAAAGAAGAAAAATTAATTGTTTCATTAACAAAGTTTTGGCTTATATACGAACCGGAGTTTGGCCGGTTCATTGGGTCGCCGGTTCCCGGGTTTTTGATGGTTCGATAGTTGTTTTTAACTGGTTCGATTTTAGTTGGGTTTTAGCATTAACCTAACCCGGATTATTTTCGGTTCATGGTTCAACTCGGTCCGACTGCCGGTTCGGTCCAGGTTTAAAAACACTGATATCCAGGGAGAGGGACTAATGAACCAATTCAGAGTTTAAGTTTTTGGAAAGGTAAAATAACTTCTTACTTTTTTAGTTAAGAATTTATAACTCAGTCTATATATTAGTGTGTTTATACATAAATAAAATTATAAAAATGATGCTTACAAGATATTTCAGTTTGTTAAATTCGATATGCATGGCTTGATATATTACACTAAACTTGGCTTGGTTCGGTTTTTGCGGTATTAAATCATCTCTTTTGGTTTATAATGTCCAACCCTACATGTTCCATATACGCGTACCCCAATTCCAGTTTACATTTTCCAGCAAGTAAACGCGACACACATTCATATATTAAAACAAACGACAACCCATAGATAAATACGAACAAACACATTTCATACATAACGCTATAAACATATAATCATTCAATTCGGATGGCAGAAAAAGCGACGACTCCAAAGAAACAAGTTATATGAAGAAATTCTCGGGTTGTAGAAACCCGGTTTTCATATCTTTTGAAGAGCTCATCGCATAGGTCCACTCCAAGATAGACCTCGACCATAGGACGAATAGCAGCTTGAACCAAGTTGGTCCTGGCTCGTCCGTACGAAACGGGATCTTTTTTCCACTCCTCATGTTTCTCATCGGAGTATTCAACGATTTTCATGTATTCCATTTTCTCTATCTTGAAACCACCGATACGGTCTATTCCGGCAGCCACTTCCTCCGGACTTCTCATGTACGCTGGTATGTTGAATCCGTCTCTTGTCTCTTCATCTATCAAACCCTTTTATCCACACAAAACAAAAATTGTTTAGTTTGAGTGGTATTGACCAATATCATATTTTAAGCTATCAATAGCAACAAAATTAAATATAGCTAATGTGGAAAACATATAAAATTAAAAGTTGGGCTTTTGTTAAGAAAATAAACGTATTGTTTTCAAGTTTGCGTGAACAGGCGTTTAGAGGTTGTAGCAAACTATTATATCCAAACAAGAAACAATACGTGAAATTTGAAGGGTATTAGCCAACAAATGTAGTTGATTTGAGAAATTACTATGAAATGTATTTTAAAAGATACGAGTGGTAAAAAAATGTTTTTTTTTTTGCGTTTTGTAAATTTACGTGTTGGTAAAATGTATACCAAAACTGAAACTAGTGTTTTCGCTGAAAACAAGTGAAAAGAAAAGTTAAAAACTCCAAAACTCTCAGCTTGTAAATATAAGAAAAAAAAACAAAATATTCCCAAAAACAAAACATTTTTGTCATTACCACTTACCAATAATTAATGCGAAAGCCAGAAACGGTTCGTTAGAGATATAGAGTGAGACGTCATCTTTTATGTAATGAAAACATGAAAGATACTATGCATATATATTCAAAGTATGCACCCACACGTGTGTATGTATATTTATATTACCTCATCTATCAAATCTTGCCAAGCTTGTTCCATGGTAGTTGTGAACGGATGTTTAACCCGAGTATCCTGGTCACCAAATTGACTACTTGAACCTGAAGGACGACCACCCATTAACACAAACAACACTCCTCCCTCCACCATTTCTTCTTTCCGACACTTCAAGAAATCAGACAAATCTTTGTCTGATTGTTCTGCGTATGCATCAACCACTTCTTTCTTCGCTCCTTCGATCCACGTTTTCCCTTTGTTCCACGTTCTTGATCCTTTCTCCAGTACTTTCTCCGGTATCTACAATATCAAAATACGATCTATCTCTCAATACGCACGTTTTTAAAAATGATTTAATATATAGTGTTATGTTTTTGAAACTACTCTATTCCAATATGTATTAAACAGCTTCATCCATCAAATATCATAGGTATAGCCATCAGACACATATATCTCAAATATTAGAAACATTTTTGAAACTTGTTCTCATGGTGTTATGTTCTTGTTTTGAAAGTAATCAAATTTACAAGAAAACATGTAAAATATACATTCCTTAATAAAGTCAAATTGCCCTTGTAAATTAATTTGGATGATGGATATTCTTCATTGTAATTGTGAATATAACACATGCATGCACTCTATTTCTTACCACCAGTACTATAATATAAAACATTATTAGTATGTATTTGACCTGAGAGAGCCAATGTAGAGCACTTAAGCTCACAGCGACATGGATCGTTCCTCTCGGGAAAAGCCTGTCACAGAACGAGCCAGCAACGCCGCTGGCGAAATACTTGGCCGAGTCAACTTTCTGTTTCTCAGACAACAATCTAAACAACATGTTGAAGTCATTACTAGGCAAGTCACAGAAAAAAGCCTCAAACTCCAGCGATCCACCGCCATACACCGCAGTGAATAGCTGACGTAAAGTCTCAACCACCGTATCCACGGTATCGAAAGTGTTGGAGCCGGTGGCGCAGCCAAGGTCAGCTATTCTGATGATCGGAGAGGTGAAGAGTTTGATGGATTGGAGAGATGAGATAAGGATTGGTTTGCATAAGGTTATAGCCAAAGCTTGGCAATCGGAATTGTTGACGTAGCTGACGTCACCTTCACCGCCTTGCATACATAGTACACGGTGGAGACTGGTGGAGGTCCAGTCTTTTGCTGTTACTGGAAGACTTGGTGACTCCATTGGTTAATATTCTATTGGATATTTGTAAAAGATACAAAAAAAAATGAGAGAGTTTCTGGTTGCGGAGTTACAAAGCTTAGATGAGGCTCTGTATTTATACCCAACGCGCATATACATATTGTATTGACATACGCACATTAAACATTGATATTTTGCATATTTGCATTGTTTTAAATCTTCAATTTGCACATATTGATCATATAGATTAGGAATTTAGCATCTTTAGGATCCATATTGCATTCATATGTCTTAATCAGGTAATGGAGTATCTCATAGAGTGATTGGAGGTGTTTAGAAGCATTGTGGTTCGAAAAGAGATGAAGAATGAAGTTTGGTCGAGTATAGATGATTGCAACGCGGGTTGTACCACGCGGGTTCACTAACCCGCGTTGACATGAAGCAACGGAGAGCTCCGACGCGGCTTGAGCGACGCGGGATGTTGTACCCGCTCGCACGAAGTTAGAGAAGCGAGACGACACCGCGACGCGGGGTGGAGCGACGCGGGTTCCCTTACCCGCGTTGTCGAAGAGAAACCGTCCATGGATCACGCGGCGACGACGACGCGGGATGTTGTACCCGCTCGCATGATCCCCAGGCGTAATGACGGTTCGACGCGGGGAGAGTGACGCGGGTTGGATCCGATTGTCTCTACCCGAGTCGAGATTTATCCTTAGTCGAATTTTAATGTTTTTAAAGGGTTTTTAAGACTTTTTAATGAAAACCATTAGGTTTTCCAAAGACATATAAATATTCTTGTAATCCCAAAGTTGGGGGCATCTTGTTTTCTATCTAATCAAAAAGAAATTTTTAGGTAAAAGATCTAATCTTGATCATTATCTTTTGGGATTGCTTAGTTAATTTGATCACTAATCATGATTAACACCAAATCATCATTGATTCTTGGGTTTATCATGAAGATTAGTGAGTAGTCATCTTTGGATTCATGGGTTAGGGAGACTAAGGGTGATTAGGCTAGATCTAAGGTGTTGTAGTACAGATCCATCTTGTTCCTTGCTAGTAGAGTGCTTTAATACAGTTTTAGAGTTGCCCTCTCTAAAGTTGAGCTTTAGGCATTTCACACCCGAAAGGTGTTCGATGAAATGTCTGAATCAACTCTACTAAGCTTTTAACATTCTTTACCAAAGAGATTTGATGTTAAAGGTGTTAAGATGGCTACTAGACTTGAAATTAATGATTGCTTATATAATATTCAACCAAAGAAATTTGATGCTTGAGTTATCTTAGTGAATGAGCATTCATCTAGAGATAGAGTTTGTTTAGGATTGTGTCTAAGTCTAAGGTTGATAGATTGATTGAAAGATACTACCTTCAGATTGAAACTTGATCATCCAAGGTCAATTCCCTTAGCCCATGAATTCTCTCATCTCATAAGAAAGAAAAGTTTTGTTCTTTATTGCATTTTAATAGTATTCTAGTTCAATATCATCTTATCAATTGATATCATTTAGATTAAACATCGTCTTGCATTCCCTTTGTTTTAGAATCACTTAGAACTGGTTTGACATCCTTTATACTGTAACATTTGATTAAGAGCTTCGAAAACTCTTAACATCAAGCATGAATATTCGACATAACTCTTTAATATTGGGGTTGGTGAATGGTCGTTATTTATATTTAACAAAAGTCATTCTTGTATATTTTAGTTCTGGAAAGCGTTACATGCGTGTATTATTGGACCATTTTCGATTTGTATACAAGTTTACAAACATACATATGTTGTTTTTATACAAATTATAATTATTGGACCATTTTCGATTTGTATGTGTCATTTTTTGGCATAGAATCATGGTAATGTTTTATGTATACTTTAGAAAAATTATGTAGCATTCAGTTTTATCTGATGTTTACAAAAAAAGTTATCATGTGAAATTTCCAGTGTTATTATGTATATATCAGATATATATACACACCTTTCAAATTCTGTGTCGTTCAAGTTTATCAGATGATTTTCAGAAATATACACATGGACTTTACAAAAAAAAAATGTATAGTATAAGAGATTTGATGGTTTTATTAATTATAGCAGTTTTTATTAGTATTCTTAAGAATTTGAAAGATAATCAAGTTTTGTAATTTTTTTTAATAACCGAGTGTCATGTCTCCCACTGAAGTGGTGTAGACTAGAGATGGAAGTGACCAAGGACCTAGCGATTTAGTGGTAATTTTTGGGAGTTTGTTATCAATATCAATTTTGAGTTCGATTCCCACATTTGTTAGTTTGGGTTTCGGTCCATGTAATTAATATGGTTAAGCGTTGGGTGTAGCATCTAGTAATTGTTGGAAGGTATTCAAACTCCAATCAGTGATATCATATTTTCAGCTAATCTACTCTGTAATATTAAAAGTGTTTTCCTCGACTGTTCGGATTATCGATAGGGGGTTCATGAAAAAAAAAAAATCCGAATGATGACAAAAATATACAATGCGGAAAATACGGTACAAACGGAAGCGGATAAAGTATATATAATTAATGGTTGCAAGCGAATAAGCAACTAATTCGCACACGTAACAAAATAAAATAATTATATTATTTTTGGTAATTGTGTGTTTCTGAGTATTCGCGTAAAATAATGAGATATATTAACTTATTTATATTTTTGTTTAAATATTTTGATTTTTTTAGCTTTATATGTAAAGTCGTTCATTATTGGACCGAATGTATTAGTTGTGTTTTGTAAAAGTCCGAATGTATTATTTGTTGGTAAAAAAATTGTATTTTGTTTGTTTTCACCGAAGTTTTGTTTCATTGTTGATGCATGGCAGAAACGTTTGGTACATGCACCATCAATAATTTGTATGAAAACAGACGTTATGAAATAAATATAGTAATTAAGGGAAAATATAATAATTAAGGATTATTTTGTTGACAAGAAATAGTAAGGAAATAAATGTATTAAACAATGACGCAAATTGTGTGGTCTGCTTAATTTAATCTTAAAATTCAACACATAAAATCTTCATCTGCTGAATATTTTTATGCTCAGTCAAGCAAAGGTATTCTGGAACTTAAATATCACAATTCCCTTTCGAGAAAAGTAATTAACTTAAATTTATACCCTAGACATTTTGAATGTGTTCCACGTAATTTAAATAATTATCTAATGAAATCATATTTTTCCTTGTAGATTTCTATGATATAACTATTATTTATATACACGTCATGGTCAATGTATACTATAAACTAAATAAATGGGCAGGTAGTGTTATTATGAATGTCTCTGTCTCTCTAGTCTCTACTCTGGATTCTTTTCCTCGTTGGGTTACATTATAGGACGAGGATAAAACTTCCCATCTTTTAAGGTTTATCTTTATTTTTTTTATTTTTTTTGTAACTTAGGTTTATTCTTTTAGAAAGAAATTGTATTTTAACCGGACCTCGTGGTCTGGTGGTAAAGGAACCTCGGCTGAGGTGCCCGCCATCACGAGTTCGAGCCCTGGCCATCGGAATGACTTAGGCCCGTGGTGGGTACAGACGCAGGCTGGTTCCGGGCTCAGGGAGGGATTAAGGCCGAAGGCCTGAACCCATCCTGGTTAACAAAAAAAAAAAAAAAAAAATTGTCTTTTGTAAGTCCGGCCTTATTTTCCTCACTTCATCTACGAATTAAATACTGCTTGTAATTGATCGGTTATTAGCATAAGTAAACAAAAGATTTCGTGTACGTCTTATGATCTTAGCTACATTTCACACTATATATACAATTGTTTTCGCTAAATGTGAATTATAACAAAAAGTGAAACGTACCCTAAATCATCTCTTTATATTGTTATGGCAGAACCTAATTAAAGTAGAATGAGTTTCATTGTTTCTTCTTTGATTGGATAACTAACGAAAAGATTGTTTATCAAAAATAAGAAAGTTTGAGTTATAAAGGTTTTGAATGGTATATGGTGGTTGATAGTTTACATCCATTGACTAATATAGTTCACTGTCTTTTGTTTTTGAATTTAATATGTAGTTTATTTAGCTTGATAATCTTTAACTTTTTTGACACGAACGCTACTTTGCGATTTGCGACTTCTTGATCTCATACCTTGAGATTAGACTTATTTACTCTCTAGTTTTAGTTTCTGTCTCCATATAAACCCTTTCGCCTCTCACAGCTTCCACATCGTTGCATGTTCATATTACGGGTTCTAAATCAATTATAGAAGACAGTTTGCATTCGCTGTTTCTTTAAATCGTGGGTCATGTTTCTTTAAATATTTCGTACTTTAGAAACTCTAGTTTGGTGTAACTTGTGTCTATGTTCGCTTTCCAGTTCATAGATAATTTTCAGATGGAGTGATATAGTACTTTGTTTTGCGTTGTCATGTAGAAAATAATTTGCGTTTTTAACTAGTAAATATACCTTTTATATCATCTCGCTTTTTAGATTTAGATCGGACAGTGAAACTTTTTTTTTTGTTGGTTTGATGCCTTAAATTGAAAATGAAGACAATTTATAAGATGAAAGATCACTAATCTTATGAGTCGCAAGAGCTACGGATCGATGCCGTAATCGACTTTCCGGTTTGGATCTAAAAACTTTAATCGCGCCCATATACGCAACGTCCATAGGTACATATCAATACCTAAAAATAAACTAAAGCGACTTGGGATAAACAACTTTTACAGAAAATGGACCTTTGACTTCGTATGGAGGTTTTAGATGATGAAATGGTCCTTTATTACTCCTATATAGAGTGAGTTAAGAGTTGTCAATGTCCTCTTTTCAATCGATGGTCCGAATCCCAACTTGCTTCCACCAATTTTTTTGCTTTAAAAATATTGTATAGCCGCCCTATGTGACCACTTCTAATGACTTTGGCATGACACAGACTAGGCTTGGCCATAAAATCCGGAACCCGAAATCCGAACCGAATCCGAACCGAAAAACCCGACCCGTTATCCGACCTGAAACGTAAAAATACCTGAACGGGTCTTGTAAGGTGGTACAAAAAATATCCGAATCCGGAGTGGTATTAACCGAACCCGAACGGATAACCCGAAAAATCCGAAATTAATAGTCAATATAAATATTTTGAAATATATATAAGTATTCCAATTATTAAATTCAATATTTATGGTAATATTATATATAATAATAAATATTAAAATTCTAATAAATGCTTTAAATACACAATTAGTTATAAATAAGTATTTTATAATTTGTTCATTGAAATAAAAAATATACTCTCTATAAGGCAATACATATTGTTTACAAATGATATTTGTTTTCATGATTGATTTAACATTTTGTTGTTATTTTATATGTGATAGATTAATTTTTATTTAATTTAGATGTTTTTCTTTATATTTTACTTCAAAAATTTTATTTTTTACTTTGGTTATATCCGAACCGAACCGATATAACCCGAATTCGTACGATATATGATTACTTTATGGGTTTTATGATGCAATACAATTTTGAACCAAACCCAAAGTGTTATTATCCGAACCCGACCCGTACTAATAAAATTTTAATAAGGGACCTAGAAGCATAAACCCGAAAATCCGAAAACCCGAAAAACCCGACCCGAATGCCAACGGGTACCCGAATGCTCAGGCCTAACACAGACTTATCCTGGGGGACTATAACATAGAAAAAAATAAAACCCTTTTTTTGTCAACCCAAAAAAGAAAAAAAAAATTAAACCCATTCTATATAATTTCAGTGAAGTGAATGATGATAATGTGAAATGGGATATATAACGTTATACTAACAAAAGGAGAAAATTTATAGAGAAAATTGAGGTCTGGACTAAACGACTTTCTAATCTTATATAGTATATACAAATAAAAAAACAGTATTGCAAATCTCTTAATAAGATTTAAAACACCAATAAAACATACTAACCAGTCTAAACCAACATTTTAGTTAATTATTTTAAAACGTAATAGAAACATGTTATTACATCAAAAGGAAAAGACTATCAATCACATTCAATCACATCAAACTCAAGTGATTCGTTTTCTGAGGTGTGAACACCAAAGGCGTACGTGGTGGACCGGTTTAGATCCATGACTGATCCCTAACAAGCCTCGTCTGGCTGTACCATTGCATAACTGTCAGGTCTATCACTACATCCTATAACTCTTTGAATAGATCGTTGATGACTGCCTAAAGGGTTAAGTAATCTCCAACTCCACTCTATTTTTTACTCTAAAATAGAGTTTAGAATAAAAATGTTCCAATGATACTCTATTTCTTATTATATAATAGAGTAAAAAATAGGTTTACTCCAAATATAGAGTAACTTGTTTTTTTTGTTCATCACTCTATTTTCTACTCTAAAATAGAATACTATTGGAACAAACTCAAACTCTATTATAGAGTTACTCTATTTTAGAGTAAAAAATAGAGTAAACCATTGAATATGGTATTAGACACACAATTGTTTGGTCTATTGCAATGGGTTAAATGAAATAAAATGCCTAGGTTTATATACATTTGTTTTTAGTTTCTGCCTAAATTTTGATTAACATTTAAAATTGATTATGAATATAATTACTACTACACCAAAATTAAGATTCAAATTTAGAAATCGTAATTCTTGAATTCTTTTAAATTTTTATGAGATAACCCACAAGATAAACGAATTAACATGAGCTACGAGACTAAGAAAATTAACTCTTTCAAACTAACAGAAGTTGAACTCAAACCTAACCAAGAGTATGCTGTTTATAATATAGAATATAAATGTGTCTTTCAGATAAAACTAATTTCCAAGAGGTGAGGGTGGGGGGGGGGGGAGGGGCCGGAAACTCAAACTAATTTCCAAACTAAATTGAATCGAAATATGATATGAAATAAAATGTTATAAGTTATGGAATAATATATGTCCTACTCTGGTACCATGTTGGGGTGTTCCAAATTCTTGCATCAAATGAAACTTAGCCACGAAAACAACATTATATATTTATATTAAAAACATTATATATTTATATTGACCCAATATATATTCATGTAACTCCAGGTATAGTTTGATTCGTCCATCATATTGCGGCCATATCTTCAACCTTGGTATAAATCCCCATATAATTAGACCTCATCAAACCATGAGACTTCTATATATTAAAAGGACACTTTACAGCACAGTGATATGAACCAATGATTATACGTATAATACAGTATTGATTCAAAACCAAGTTCCTTTTCCATCATTGACACTACAAAAAGTATTGAACAAATATATATGCGCATTTCTCAGATAAAGTTAAATCACTTATATGAAAACTATATTCTATTGTTTTTGTGTATGCGACTGAACTGCGTGCTGAAAAAAGTCCATCAGTCATAAAAGTAAGAAATCTTTATATTAAAATGTAAGAAAATTGATAAGATATTTAAGGAACTGTAGCTACGTACTCTCATTAGCTATATAGCCTATAGGTGTAGAATGAGACTGTGATGGCTATAGAGTGTGAGATAGTTAGAACCCTACGAAGCACGTGATGAGTTGCTCAGAACCATACTGTAACACTACTATACTAGTTATCGTTTCATTGGCTATATTGCGACAGCTACTTCTGTTAGGCTGTACGCAATCGGTTGGTTAATCTGGTGAAAGTTTGGTCTGAAAAGTGTGATAAAACATAATATCTACAGTTACATAGAAGAATTGAAAAGAAAAATTGTAAATTAACAGAGCGAATGGCTACATGGCTTTTCAAAGCATCTTCTAATGTATGCTCTTGATTTTCTACGTTTACTTGTATTAACTCAATAGCCGTCTAAAACCCAATCTAATTAAAGTTTAATTTCCAGTTGAATATATATTGAACTTTTCAAATTCAAAAAAATATAACATGTGTATATGTGTCAGTATAGCTATTACCGGTTGTGGTGTTTATTGCAAGTGACGCGTGGTCGTAGGCACGCTTAAGCATGGGACTGTCTTAGTACCTACTGTCTACAAACTCGAGCGATCGAGCACACACACATCAAACATTCAAACTCAACAACAAGGTCTACTGTCTTGGGTGGCATACGCACATATATATGTTATCATCAATTAGAGTTTTAGTTGGCTCTATAATAAAAAGCAATGTGTAATCCTTGTGAACTTTAAGCAAGAAAGTTAATTCAAGAAAGCTTCATCATTCTCATTTTCTCTGAAGCTCTGCTTTAACTTTCAATTATTGAATTTTTTTTTTTTTTGTTCTTATCAAAAAAAAAGACTTTCAATAATTGACTGGTATAACCTACAATGCTTAACGTATAACATCTCGGTGAATGCTTCACCTATGTATATATGCAGCTCTCTCAAAGGGGAACGTGGTAATAATTAATAAAATTTCTTAGGTCTTGAGACGATAACATATTGTTCTGGTGTCAGAGAGACCGCACTTTCGGATACGGTAGTGCATGGACGTCTCTTTCCACGATTCCACTCAAAAGCCAAGTTTGTTAGCTTCTCCTAGGTCTACGTAGCTACATCTTATATAAAAATGTACCCTAATTAATATTTTCGTTATGTTTGTGGTCCACTACCTTCTTCTTCCTTTTTATGATTGTTACCTCTATGGTCTTTTAGGTTTAGGTCCATAGAGGAACCTATTAAATCATCACGTTTTTGCAGGTTTTTAGTGTATTTAGATCCCATGCATAGCGTTCAAAATATGTAACTAGCTAGTCCACCCATATACACTTTTTCAAGACACAGACTAGCAATGATTGGCGCAACTAAAACACAGCTGATATTTTCATTTTTTCTCAACTATTCAAACTAAACGTTACATTGGATTCGAATTAGAATTGGAATGACAGATCAGACACCTTCACATCCCACCACATTTTATTTTGTTTCTCAGTACATTTCTGTAAAAATTGTATTAGTCAGAAGAACGGGACACCACAAAACTGAAATGAATTCTCTTGAAGCATTATTATTAGCACTTCGTGTTATACATTTACCTCTACATAATCATGTATTGGTATATCTACAACATTACGAATGTAATATTAAATCCTTTTTCTTATTTTTTCAAGTTCCCGTAAAAGACATCGACTGTTTAACCGGTAAGGACCACTCGGACTTTCAAGGGTCTGAATCGTCTAGCTTCTCTACTCAAAGCGGGAACTCTTTCTGCAAGAGATCGAGATTCCTTGCCTCACAAGCTTCGATTAGGTCATGTCTTGACGCACAGCTACATAAAGTTTTAACAAAACTTAGAAAAGTTTCAAACGACATAAATAGATTTTTCTAGTTCAGAAGCTTTGATACATACCTTAACGAGAGCCTCAAGTACTGCCACGCGTTATCTGCCTTAGGATTCATTGCAAGGGCACGGACGTAATAAGGGATTGATTCTTTGTACATCCCCTGTTACATACACAATAATAGCATACCAAACTCACGTTAGTTCCAGTCCAAAACATTCATCAAACAATTGCTTCTGATACAAGTTACAAGAACTCGAACCTGGTTTGCGTAACTGATCCCCATGTTCGCCCAAGCACGAACGTAATTAGGTTTTAAATCCAGAGCCTGCCAGTAGAGAAACAGAACACGAAAGTTAAACAGTAAGAGACACAATGAGCTTTGAGTTCTGTGCATCGAAGAGTTTACCTGTTGATAAGCAGATATGGCATCAGCACTCTGGACACTGTTGGCTTGTGTTGCACCAAGCTTATTCCAAAGAGAATAATCGTTTGGTTTTAACTGTAAAGCTGTTTGGAAGGAAGTAATTGCTCTATCGAATTCCCTTGACAGATTGAAGAGAACGCCTAGCACTATATGGACATCGGCGTCCTCAGGATTCATCTGAGAAGCTTCAGTGAATAATCTAGCAATCTGTTTATACATGGGAGAAGGAATGGTGTTTCAATACAACTATGAGATGAGATTTGACCGAGGAGAATTTACAAGAGGAATGGCACTTACATCAGCATGGTACAGGGAATCTGCAAGCTCTGGAGGCGCGATTGATCCATACTTAGGGTGATTTCGCAGCCATCCGTATAAGTACTTCAAAGCAGTTGCTTGCTCCAACTCTGTATTTACAGAGTACACCATATTAGTCACCTCTAATTCAAAAAAGTAATCAACAAGATAATGTTACAAAAGCAAACGCATATTGGTAGGTTTCAGGCACTGACCGTTGGTATGGCTCACCCCAAGCGCCAGAAGCACCTCTAGATTTGAGGGATCGGCCTCCTGTGCCCGCATCATTGCAGCTATTGCCTGCATCCACAATATTAAAAGATTTTAGTAACCCTGCAAATAACGGTTCAGGCAAAATTAATCTTAGTAACCTGTTGATCATCATCGTTCTCTGCGTGTGTGACCCCAAGTAATCTCCAACCTTCAGCATTCTCAGGATTTTTCATAACCTCAGCTTCTAGAGCAAGCGCTGCTTCACTCAGAAGTCCTTTGCGAAACAATTCCTGCCCTTCTTTCATAGGTTCAGGGTGACCCACATAAGGATTCATGTCAGAGAAGACGTATACACCACTATTTTGTTTTTCAGCATTTTTTTCCGTCAGAAACCTGGAGAAGCAAATACTTTTGTTAGATGGACTTGAAAGTCGAAGATGCATGTTGGTTATAGATAAAAAAAAACTAGGAGATAAACAATTATAACCCCTGACTAACAAGGCAACGCATCAATGATAAAATGAATTCTGAATTTAGCGATAGAAAAGAATTGCATAGTTGCGAAATTTCCTTTAAGGAATGCATTTGGAGAGGGACCATAAAATTTGTGAACGCACAAAGCACAATGAAAAAGAGAACTTATAAAAGATCAATTAAATAATAATGGACTTACTCATCATAAGCATTTGCCCATGCATCAGCCGAACTCCCACCCGCGGGCCCTTCAGCAAATTCATCTACCCAGTCATCAACATTCAACTTTGAAAACTCATTAACCCATTGGTCCTCAGCCGATTCTTGCTGTCGGTTGGCGGAAGCAAACTCTTCAGCCCACTGTTCTGGTCCACGTGCAAGCTACACGCACCAAATTAAAAAGCTTACGGTAGATGCAAGATGATGCTTATAATCAAAAGGAAAAGAGACAATATGTTGTAGCTAAACTTTCTACCATGTCAGAGAGATCAGATTCTCTAAGTAATAAGGAACCATTTTACTGGAAAG
Source organism: Brassica napus (assembly GCF_020379485.1). Lineage (NCBI taxonomy): Eukaryota > Viridiplantae > Streptophyta > Magnoliopsida > Brassicales > Brassicaceae > Brassica > Brassica napus. The sequence continues at coordinate 7,186,984 of NC_063446.1, forward strand.
AAGTGTACAGAGAAATCTACGCTCCGCCTTTCCACTACATTGCATTTCTAAAGTACAAAATGCAGGAGATCCACTACAACAACTAAGCTATGCAAGAAAGGAATAACACTAAATCAATTTGCACTACTGTGCTATCAGTAGCGAGTAGACCCTAAAGCGAAAACATACTTTGTTAACCAGTACATACCTTCTCATTCGCAAATTGATCAGCCCAGCTTGGCGGCCCCAGATACTGCTGTTCATATTCAGTAGCCCAGTCCCCAGGGGAAGGTCCAGGCTTGACCTCATTCTCATCCATAATGAGTTCACCGCGGCTCATCTTTGAAACAAACTGAAGGAATCTTGAATTCTGCATTCACCAAACACATTTTGCCAGGCTTTTATATAAATCCCAAGAGAACTGCTCAGCACAACATCCTTAAATGCAAAACAATCTTTTGTGATAAAGTTTCAGAGATCTTCAAATTCTGGGGCACAAGCCCAAACATCGCCCCAAGAAGTTTTCAGCAATGGAAATAAGGGATCAGAACAGTCTAGAAAAAAACAGATGTCGTCCAACAGTACAGTTTACTACAAACTTACTTACTGAAACTACGATCACCAACCTGAAATTTGGGATTGCCATCCTGAGACAGTGTATGGGCAAGCTTACGAGTTTGCTCCATTGCAGCTAAATTTTGCATATTCATACTTCTCATTTGGTTTGACATCAGTTGAGATTGGCCCTTCAAAAAAAAAATCAAGAAAAAAGGAAAAAGATAGCGGCAACGATGTCGGAACATGAAAAAATATGAGAAAGCTAAGGTGCTGTTCAATTAAACGCGAGTCAAACCCTAATGACTGATAACAACACACACAAAAAAAAAGTTGCAACAGATTCAGGCTTTTGAACAACTATGCCCTGGGAACTAGCAAATCAAAGCCTATACTCAACCAAAATTATAAGTCCTAGATATTCTGTTATACTAATTGCAAGCTTGTTAAACATGAGTCTGGTGTGGATATTCAAGTAGAATGTATCAAACAATTGAAGGAAAAAGTACCTGCTCAAACTCGGTGGCCCACCCATTCACACCATGTTGTTGCTCAAAAGAGTTGACCCATGCGTCAGGACCCCCATGATTCATCCCATGCTGATGCTGGTCAAATTCGGTCGCCCAATTATCCGCAGGATGTAAACCAGGTTTCGTAACAGCCTGAGATTCATTCCAGTAATCATCTAGCTCCCGAAATCTCCCAGGCATATGACCTCTAGCTTGAATGCCATCATCGATATCTAACGACGACAATAATGCATTTACCTATAAAAACAACAGAGGACAATATAAGCAGCCAACAATTGAGAAAAGAAGTTGCAAACAAACACAAAAATAGCGCAATGAAAGCAACAAGTAACACAACAGCAAGGGTTCTAAACCAAGGCCCTGACCCTCATTTTCATTCTAAAATGTAAGATTTAAACGAAAATTTAGGATCAAGGAGGCCGGACATAAACTATGAATATCATTATTACACTTTATCATAATATTGAATTGATTCTTAATTGCTAAAGAGCGACGACATGAATGATAGAGCGCCAAAACGTTAAGCACATATCGTATAGCTAAACTTGACCCTTAAAACCCAAATTGAAAGCATACAACACAATGATGCAGCTACAGGAAACTATCAGCCTAACAGCAAACCTGAGAATTGATAAATTCTTCTCCCCTGTCAGCAAAAAAATGGCGGGCCATTATGCTACTACGATCACGTATGCATTGTTTGTCACTTTGTGACAATCCCAGCACGGGGACAGGTGCTGGACGAAAGGGAATGCCACCACGGCTACTCTCAACAAATGAATGCAGAAAGTTTGACAAGACTCTCTGCGGAGGTCCTGCAATGGAAAAAAAAAACAAATTTTAAGCAAGCAGAAGACACCACGTCACTTTGACAAATGCAATAAACAAAGACAAGCCAATAAACACTTGACAGCCATCTGGGAGAATTTGAAGGAACGCATAGTGAAGAAACTGATTCAACTTTGACCGAGCCAGTAGCTATACTTTTCACTGCTTTTCTTTCTTCCCACACAACTAAGGAGGTTACCATTCATTCAACATCAAACCCGCAATATCAATCCATTTTGTACCCGTCTCTAAAATACATGAGATAGAGAAAGTAAGAGTGAAATAAGATCAGAAACCTTCAAATGTGGGCTGGACAGGCTCATACATAGGTCCCATAGGAGGCATAGGTCCACCACGCTGCACTTCATCCCAAGCTGCACCCAAACCATTCTGATCTACAGATCGAAAGCCACGGAAGAACTCTGTCCCCTGAAAATTAGCAGAACCATCAGGCATCACAAAGGGTAGATAGTGGGAGTCAATGTTACAATTATATTAAGAAAAGAGAGAAACTTTATTAACCTGAGCACCAGGCTGAAGAACAGGCTGATCTAACTCAGAACCAGGAAGTGAGCTTAGGTGTTGGTCCTGAGAGTAAAACTGTGGCCCGGGACCTGAACTGGTGGCATTAGGTATCTCCTTGAGCCTTTCCTGCCCGCCACATCAGCAATCAAAGCCAGAGATTAGCGATAAGGACAAACAATATCTAAAACCCCCCAATTGAAGAATAAGATCGAATTCGACTTTGTTCAGGGATCAAGAAGCTAAACCTGAGTTTTGGAAGAGGAACCAAGTAGGGCGTTGGTGAGAGCACCGAGGGGGTTGGAAGAAGAAGAAGAAGAGCCGGGAACTGCGCAGGCGGCTCCGCCGTTGACAAGGTCTCTCATCGCCATGCTGTCAAGTGATTACTACTCCGCCGCAACAACCGTCGTCAAGACTGATTAGAATTGGTTCTTCCGTCCTCTCCGATCACCTCCTCCCAAATCGCAATCTATCGTTTCTTCTCTCGTGGCGGTGTATTATTATTTTTTGTGTTTATCGATTATATTTATTTATATATTATCCACACCACACACATTTTTAGGTTCACCAACGCATTTCTTTTTTATTTTGTGAGAACAAAATAAAAACAATTTTACTTTATTATCCATTGTGAAAACTGTATGCTTGTGAATGATAATATTTTAATACGTATCATGTTGCAATTTGCAAATAATAATTTTATATCTATTATAAATGAATTGCAACAAAAAAAAAAATTTTTGTTCTATTTAAATAAATGTTCATTATACTATCTAGGACTACGCGATAAGAGTCTCAATCGGATTTTGGTTCAGGTTCATTTGAATTTCGAGTTTATGAATTTTAACCTCATTCGGATATTAGAAGAGTTTGTGTGGGATTTGGTTCAAGTTTAATCGGATTCGGTTTGGTTTAGTTACATGTTCAAGATCCATTAAACCTGAAATAGTTTCAATTTCTTGTTTTAATCCGGTTATCGGTTCCAAAAATATTAATGTTGTTACGAAAGTCAAAGAAAAAAAAGCAGCAGCCATCGCAATTGTTGAAAATATAAAGATGTGGGGCCCGCTGCACTATTTACACAGTAAATTTTTTTCTATATATACGAACGTTTTCGTTCATTTGTAATCGCACCTCAACCTTCTCTTCTCTCTATAATAAACTCTTCCTATCAGTGTTAAAAATTCTACGGGTATAAATTTTGCCCTTATTCAAATTCCCGCGATACAATAAAATTCCAGTTCTTTTCATAACACGTTATCAGCACGATCACTCTGCGATTCGGTAAAATTTATTTGTATCACTTATACCCTGTTATAATGGTCGGTATACCGCCTCTACTATTATTTATATCATGGCCGGAATATCGTCTATATTATTTACTAGTAATTTAATTTATTTATTGGTCGGCCGAGCCGCCTTATATTCTGTTTATTATTTATTGGTCGGCCGAGCCGCCATATATCCTGTTTATTATTAATTGGTCGGCCGAGCCGCCGTATAATTTATTTATTACTCTGCATTGATCGGCTGAGCCGTCGCATGATTAGTTGTCATAACATAAATATTTCATTGTCATAATTTTTACTTTTATGAAATTTTATAGATTTGATTGACCGTTTAATACGATATTTTCAGACTGATTTTTAGTGCACTCGATTTAACCCCAACGGTCACAAAGAAATTTTTTCAAAAATTTCCCCTTTCTCCAACGGTCATGAACAGTAATTTTCATCTATAAATACAACTCATTTTCACTCCATTTCATCATCCATAACATTTCATCTTCTCTCAAAAAAAAAAATTCAAATCGCTCTCCTCCGATTTCTCATTTCAAGAAAGATGATTCGCGCACTTTTGTTTTTATGTGCCATTTTTATTTGTGTTTCTATTTATAGTTTATTCGTTGGAGAATTTACTCCGAGTGAATTTAAGATGAATATCGGTTTAATTTTCTTTACATCACTTCTCCTAGTAATTGCTTGCATGATTAATGTAAACGGTTTTTAAATTATGAAGTTCTAATAAAATTATTATTTTGTGTTTTAGAAATACAAATGGCAAACATCGAGAAACTCCAGTTCCCGGCCCTGAAAATAACTGGCGATAATTACGTCGGGTGGATCACAAACGTGAAACCATATCTGGTGATGAAAAAGATAACCGAAACAATTGTAATCGGTAACAAATCACCACCCGAGCATATAGCCGAAGCGATAATCTTCCTGAAGAAGCATTTAGATGAAAATCTAACGCACGACTATGCAAACGTCGAGGACCCAGCTGAACTGTGGCAAACTTTAAAAGAAAGGTTTGATAACCAGAGACAAATCAACCTCCCTCACGCTCTAGAAGAGTGGAAAAATCTGAGGTTCCAAGATTTTCAAAAGGTTGAGGATTACAATTCCGCTGTCCTGAGGATAGTTGCACTCCTGAAGTATTGTGGTAATCCTGTCTCTAAGGCAGAAATGATGAATAAAACATATATCACTTTCCACAAACAGCTTCACTTCTTGCCCGAAATTTACAGAAAATGCGGGTACACGAGATTTTCTGAACTGATGGTTGCGCTCATGTTAGCTGAAAAGAACAATGAGCTCTTGATCAAAAGCCACAATTCCCGACCTACGGGAGCCAAAGCATTCCCTGAAGTGAATGCTACGGCGATAGAAAATTTGAAAAGGAGAAACCAGGCCAATCGAGGTCATGGCCACCGTTTCAACAACAAACGTGGAAAAACTTACAATCCCAAATGGAGGGGATCTAACAAGTGGGTTAGACCCGAGCAAGTTTCCAAGGGTAAAGAAACTCAAGAGGATACCACCCAGAAGCGTGAGACAGTGTGTTACAGATGTGGTTGTAAAGGACATTGGTCTCGTACCTGTCGTACTCCTTCACATCTCTGTAAGTTATATCAAGAGTCCACGAAAGGCAAAGCTAAAGAAGTGAACCTCACTGAAAACTTTGAAGGGACATCGTACCTCGATGCCTCCGACTTCGCTAATGAGCTGGACTAGATTACTCCTGAAGAGAGCCGAAATGCTTATAATAAGACTATTGAATAGTTTTCAATATTGTCATGTATAATTATTACATTTCCTGTTTAAAAAAAATAATGATGTTTTAACATCACCTTAATGTATAATTATTGTGTTTTTCCTTATATGAATGAATTTTATGTTTCCTTTTATATTTATGACAATTTCAGAAATGGATCAGAATGCTAATGGAGCAAAATCAAAGAAACGGATTCGTGAAATATGCATACCAGATAGTGGAACGACGCACATTATTCTGAGACAAAAGAGATATTTCTCTGATATAAAACCGACAAGAATTGTCGTCAATACAATATCAGGTCATGCGGACATGATTGAAGGAACTGGTAAAGCAAACTTTACGTTGCCAAATGGAACAAAATTTTCCATAAATAATGCTCTATATTCTCCAAGTTCTAAAAGGAATTTGTTGAGTTTCAAAGACATATATCTTCACGGATATGATACTCAGTCTGCAACTGAAGATGGAAAGAAATACATGTATGTAACTTCTGAGAAATGTGGCAGAAAACACATATTGGAAAAGTTTCCAGAGCTTCCTTCGGGGTTACATCATACTTATATCGATGAGATCGAATCAAATCTTATAGTAGAACGGAACCCAGAAGAGTTCACGTTATGGCATGATCGCCTTGGCCACCCATGAACTACAATGATGCGTAAAATCATAGAAAGTTCACATGGTCATCCACTGAAAATCCAGGAGATTTCTCAAGGGAATAAAATGACATGTGTTGCATGTTCTCTAGGAAAATTGATCGTAAGGCCATCGCCAACCAAAATCGATAAAGAATCACCAAAGTTCCTTGAAAGAATTCAAGGCGATATATGTGGACCTATACACCCACCTTGTGGACCATTCCACTATTTTATGGTATTAATTGACGCATCCAGTAGATGGTCACACGTTTGTCTATTATCATCTCGAAATGTGGCATTTGCGAGATTTCTAACTCAGATAATCAAACTGCGAGCACAGTTTCCTGATTATACTATTAAAAGAGTTAGACTTGACAACGCTGGTGAATTCACATCCCAAGCATTCAATGATTATTGTATGGTAATGGAAATTGAAGTTGAACATCCGGTTGCTCATGTTCATACGCAAAATGGTTTGGCTAAATCTTTAATTAAGCGTCTGCAATTGATTGCAAGACCATTGATCATGAGATTAAAACTTCCAACCTCTGTTTGGGGACATGCCATTTTGCATGCAGAAGCACTCATTCTGATCAGACCGAGTGCATACCATAAGTATTCCCCACTACAGTTAGCGTTTGGTCGAGAACCAAACATTTCCCACTTTAGAATCTTTGGTTGTGCGGTATATGTGCCTGTAGCACCACCACAACGTACAAAGATGGGACCACAAAGAAGATTGGAAATATATGTTGGTTTTGATTCCCCATCAATTATAAGATACCTAGAACCACAGACTGGTGACGTCTTTACAGCACGTTTTGCTGATTGTCATTCCCAATTCTGGGGGGAGAAAACAAAAATGTTGGAAGTGATATAAAATGGAGTGTACCATCATTGTTATATCTTGATCCTCCTACTAAAGAGTCAGAACTAGAAGTTCGACGAATTATGCATTTACAGAGTATAGCTAACCAGCTACCTGATGCATTTGTAGATACCAAGACGGTAACTAAATCTCATATACCAGCTGCAAGTGCTCCTGCTCATATCAAAATGCCAAATGAACAAGAAAAGGGGGATGACACACGAGAGCCAAAAACACGCCTAAAGCGTGGTAGACCTGTTGGTTCTAAGGATAAGAATCCTAGGAAACAGAAGAAAGCCGAAATATATGATGCACCCAAAATAGCAGAAAATATTTTGGAAGAAATAAATGATAAGGATTCTGATGAATCAGAGCATCATGAATCGAAAGATAATCATGAGATTTCTATTAATTACATCCATAATAAAAGGATATGAAATAGAAATGAACAAAATGACCTTGATGATGCTTTCTCATATACTGTGTCAAGTGAAATAAATGAAGAAATCGATGATCCAGAACCAAAATCTGTCTATGAATGTCAAAAGAGACATGATTGGGAACAATGGAAAAATGCAATACAAGCTGAACTTGATTCGCTTAATAAACGAAAAGTATTTGGATCTATTGTGCTCACACCTGCAGATGTGAGACCAGTTGGGTACAAATGGGTTTTCGTTCGAAAGCGAAATGAGAAAATTGAGATTACGAGATACAAAGCTCGTCTAGTGGCTCAAGGTTTTTCTCAAAGACCTGGAATCGATTATGATGAAACGTATTCTCCAGTTATGGATGCATCACATTTAGATTCCTGATGAGTCTAGCAGCTGATAAAAATTTAGAGATGCGTCTCATGGATGTTGTTACAGCTTATCTATATGGATCATTAGATACTGATATCTACATGAAAGTTCCTGATGGATTTAAAATGCCAGAAGCATTAAGTTCCAAACCTAAAGAGTTATGCGCAATAAAATTGCAAAGATCATTATATGGGTTAAAGCAATCTGGACGTATGTGGTATAATCGTCTCAGTGATCATTTAACAAAAGAAGGATATGTGAATGATCCTATATGCCCATGTGTTTTCATCAAGAAAACAATATCCGGATTTGTAATAATCGCGGTATATGTTGATGATCTTAACATTATCGGAACTCAAAAGGAAATACAAAAGGCATCAGACTATCTCAAAGGAGAATTTGAGATGAAAGAACTTGGACAGACACAGTATTGTCTTGGCCTACAAATGGAACATTCACAAAATGGTATATTTGTGCATCAATCCACATACACTAAAAGAGTGTTGAAACGATTTAACATGGATAAATCAACTCCTCTTAGCACCCCAATGGTCGTTAGATCACTTAATATTGAAAGTGATCCATTTCGACCACCTGAGGAGAAAGAAGAGATACTTGGTCCGGAAGTACCATATCTAAGTGCAATTGAAGCACTGATGTACCTTGCAAATTGTACACGGCCTGATATATCATTTGCTGTGAATCTTTTGGCAAGATTCAGCTCATCCCCAACTCGAAGACATTGGAATGGGATTAAGCATGTTTTTCGTTATCTCCAAGGGACCATTGATTTATGCTTGTTTTATCCTAAAAATTCAAAAGGTCAAATGGTTGGTTTTGCAGATGCAGGATATCTTTCAGATCCACACAAAGCCCGATCGCAAACAGGATACGTTTTTACGATCGGAGGCACTGCTATATCTTGGCGTTCTCAGAAACAAACGCTCGTGGCTACTTCTTCAAATCATGCTGAGATCATTGCACTCCATGAAGCAAGTAGAGAATGTGTATGGCTAAGATCAATAAGCCGACACATATGTTCAAGCAGTGGAGTTGACGAAAATATAGAACCAACTATTTTATATGAAGATAATGCAGCATGTGTTGCTCAAACAAAGGACGGATATATCAAAAGCGAAGCATATTCGTCCGAAGTTCTTCTCATACACTCAAGAGCTCGTGAAGAAGAAAGAGATTGAAGTAAGATATGTCCAATCATGCGACAATGCAACCGACCTCTTCACAAAAGCACTTCCTACTTCGGTATTCAGAAAACATGTCCATAACATTGGAATGCGCCATCAGAAGGATCTATGACTGTTCATTCGAGGGGGAGCTTACATAGTTGTACTCTTTTTACCTTACTATGGTTTTTTCCATTGGGTTTTCCTGGAAAGGTTTTTAACGAGGCAACAAAGACGTTAAGCGAGAGCGGATAGTGACACCGGCCCCCAAGGGGGAGTGTTACGAAAGTCAAAGAAAAAAAAGCAGCAGCCACTGCAATTGTTGAAAATATAAAAATGTGGGGCCCGTTGCACTATTTGCACAGTAAATTTCTTTCTATATATACGAACGTTTTCGTTCATTTGTAATCGCACATCAACCTTCTCCTCTCTCTATAATAAACTCTTCCTATCAGTGTTAAAAATTCTACGGATATAAATTTTGTCCTTATTCAAATTTCCGCGATACAATAAAATTCCAGTTATTTTCATAACAAATGTCAATATATTTCCAATCGTTTCAATAAATTTGTGTATGTGGCTTTCTCGGACCATATTATTATCCTTCACAATAACTTTGGGTGACTCGTCTATCAACCAGACTCATCCTTGAACTATTAGTGACAATATCAAACATATCATGATTCATGACAAACCATCCTTGTACGAATGTGAACCATACATAATAAAACGTGAATAAATTAAAATAACTAAAACGTGACAAACTACCAACTCTATAAACGTAAAAATACTATTTAAACCTTTTAAAAATTGTTTAAATTTCAAATGCAAATTTATTCATAACTGAAATTCAATTGCAATTTTCAAAACGTAAAAAAAATCGATATTAACTAAATACTAAAAGGGAACTTATTGTATTGATGATTTGATAGAATTTGAATATATATTAAATTAAAGGATTTTTGAAGGGATTTGAGATCTGAACAGATTTTTAGGAGGTAACTATAAGAGATTAGTGTATTTGGAATACATATTAGCGATTTAAATCGGGTTTGGTACAAGTTCTTTTTGATAATTTTGAATTTTTAGATTTTTTATGATATTCATTTGAGTGTAGATTTAGTTCGGGTAAAACCAATAACCCGAAATACCGTAAAACAAGATCTACTCGGTATTTATGTCAGGTTTGGATCGGCAAAGATTTGTTTTTATTTGGTTGGGTTGGATTCAGATTTTTGAATTCGGCTTATTTGCCAGCCCCTGATACACCTTTATGTTCTTTTATCATCCTTGGTTAATTAGTGACACCTTAGAAACTGTGAAAGATGTAGATTTCATCGTACTCATGACTCTGTTTCATATGTCTATTTGTTGAATTTGCAGCACCATGAACGAGATGGTCGACAAATTCAATACTGCATATGACAGAAACACTCGAAGAGGCGGAAGAACTGCGTTTTATTTTCCAACAATTCAAGTTCTACAAAATCTACTCTTTAGTCCTGAAAAAACTATTTGCCTCTCGGAGAGTCAAAGGATGTTTGCTGAGATGCAGATGTAAAATTTTCTATTTGATATGTAAACATTATCATATATATAATTTTGCCTCTCCAAATAGAACTATTTTGCCTCATTTCTTTTCTTACCTCTTACTAGCTTGTGTAACTTATAAATATAACAAAAAAAAAAGAACGGAAATGGTAACAGCTTTTAACCTTCCCCAATGTTCCAAACTAATAAAAATTAAAGAAAATGAAACAGAAATTAAAAGTTATCATATGCAAATGCAAAAGAAAAGAGAGCAAATGTTCATCAAATCTGTGGTAATCTACTCATTATCTGGTTATATACCGATTGTCCTGTTTCTGAACCCGGTTCAACCTTAGGCTCCATCCCTCTCCGCATCATCGCTTCACTCATTCCACCCGGTTGACTCAGATACTGGTAAGGCAAACTCGGTAACTTCCCTTGACCAAACGCTAAACCAGGAATCGAAAGATTACCCAAACCGGTTTGTCCTAGACCGAACGCAAAACCTGAAGGGGGACCCAAATGAGGCTGGAAACTAAACGGACGTCCAAATTGAGACTGGTTGTTCGCCGTTAGTTGTCTTTCGAATCTGCCACGTGGTGGCTCTTGGTAATGTTGTGTTTGAGCGGCTGAAACGCCGCTGTTACCGTTTCCACCGTGGCTGCTGTTGCGTGCGGCGGGGACTTCGTGGTCGTGTTTGCCTTCGTAGGTGGTTATAACGGATTTGAGATCATGAGAAGCTCTCTCTACATGTTTCCTCACTGTACATCCAGGTGCTGTGCATTTATAGTAACTCCTACGAAAGAAAACATTGTTTATTACAACGAAGAGACCAATGTGTTTAATGTCATGGAGTTTTGTAAGAACCTCGGGTTTGGATTGCCTTTAACAACTTTCTGACCATACTTTCGCCAGCGATAGCCATCGTCGAGAATGTCAACATCACTCGTTGTCTGAACAACGACTCTTGGCTCACGTATAGCTCTTGTCGCTCCACTCATCTCTGTTGCGTAAGCCTCAAGTTTCCTGAAAAAAACAAAGTCAGAGCAGCTGAATGTTTGGACTTGATGATTGTGTTTAAAGAAGATAAAAGAGAACCTTCTTTTCGATTCGGATTCATCTCCTTCTCCTTCTCCTCCACCTCCATCATATCCCAAAGAAGCACTCCCATGAGTCCCTTCTCGATCATCTTCATCTTCATCATTAGAGAATGTCGACAAGGCATCCACCATGATTACACCACCATAACCATCACCTGACTCATACTGACCTCCTTCTTCCCCATTGTTCTCATTGCTTCCAACTTGTTGTTGAGTGTTATTACTACTAACCCACGTTCCAGCGTTATCTCTCTGCTGCTGCCGTTGTTGTTGTTCAGCTTGTTCAGTTCCATCTACTTGCATTCCCGAGCGGCGGTTAGGTGGAGGCTTGGAGTGATTATGAGCTCCTTTGTATATAATCTCAGTAATGTGGCCTTCTCTTGATCTCTCGACCTTCTTCTTCACATGACAGTTCGGGTTTGTGCACTTGTAATAGCTTCGCGGATACTCGCTTCCTTTAACTAACTTTTGTCCGTACTTCCTCCAGTTATATCCATCCTCTGCAGGCGCACCGCCACCAACCATGGAATCACCACCTCTTTGCTCTTCCTCTTCTCCTTCTTCCACTTCTTGATGATCATTGGTGTTTGTAGTGGCATCAGATGACTTCCTCTTCAAGCCACTTTGTTCAGAACCGAGTTTTAAATCTTCTTCTGGGGACTGATGAGAAGGACTGTTGTTGTAGTTACCATAATCAACTGGCGTCATCTCTCCAGCGCCTTGGAAGAAAGAGGAGGAGGATGTTGAAACAGGATGGAATGTGAATGATGCTCCAACGCCATCAAAGAACTCGTCTTTCTCTTTATCAGAATAAGACAATCTGTTACAGTTAACACCCGGAAGAAATGGAAATTTCCCTGTAGTTGGAGACGGTTGAGCCTACAAAGGTCACATTGCTATTCATAAAATGTTTCATTATAACATCAAGATAAGGAAACGACTTGGAGCTTACCAATGGGTTAGAAAGGAAAACAGGAGAATCCAAGAGTGTGGCAGGGCTAAGGCCAGGAGAAGAGATGGTTAAGCAAGGAGACCGAAGACTAGAAGAGTCGGTGTTAGAGCGGATGTTCTCAGTGTTTAGCCTCGGAGTGTTGAATCCAGCACGAGCAGCGATTCTTTCTCTTAAACCACCTCCTGAAATGTTGTTGGTCTGCGAAGAATCCTTGTTGTTATTACTAGTAACCTGACCATGATTCAAAGATAACTCTCTTTCAAGAACACGTTTCGAGCTAGGATTACAAGGCACCCACTCTCCCATTACAGTACAGCAACGTTTTCTTCAAAACCAGACATTTAAGGTCTATAGGAAGTTGACTGAGTCTTTGTTCAAACTGAGATGAAAGTCCTGAAACATTATAAAAGATTTAAAAGGCAGTCACAATCACAAACCTTCGAATATATTGAAGACATGATTTAATTAGTCCTTGTTGTTATTACTAGTAACCTCACCATGAAGTCAACTTCTAGTATTAAACAAATACATTAATCAAGCTAAGTAACAGTATTTGAGACAATTGTAAGTGGAGTGGACCAGTGAAGTTAAAAACTAAGATACACATTTATGTTGTTTTTGGGTCAAGAAAGATTTTTCAAAGTTAAGTTTAAACCTCTTGTCTTTTTCAGGGTCGACAAAAAATAATAAAATTCATCAAAAAGACAAGAAAATGTAAGTAATTAAGATATAACATTTTTTTATCTCTTTCACACGTTAATCTACTTATCGGGATCTCAGGAAAATTTTGGAAACTGAATCAACAAATAATCGAATTACGGAGATTAAAAAAGAGAAACAAAGCAATAAGACAACGTTAAACTATAGTAGTATAAACCAGACGGTTAGCAAACACTTAAAAGGTGATTAAGCAAATCATGGTTTGTTTGTTTTTTACATAACAATTAAAAATTCCAGGATTTAAAGTTAAAGATAAAACATTTTAAAAACGCATGGAATTCAAATCACAAAAGAAAAACGAGTGAGACGATTCACCTGACTGATTCAAGACGACGAACCACAGTCACAGTCACAGCCACAGCAGCCGCAAACGGAAATCTTTAGTTCCGCCGCTGACATCCAACTGGACACTGATCCAACACCCAGAAAAAAAAACAAAACCCCACCCGATCCGGATCCGAATTTAGCAGTGGATTACGAGAGATATGTTCCTCTTCCTGTCTCCTTCGTCTTCAGGATTTTCTCTCTCCTTAACGAGAAAGATATTTTTTTTTTTGTTTACACAAAACAAAATGATGATGAATATTTGACAAAAGAGCAAGATTTCAACAGTATGATTATATTAATCACTGTAACTTTCTCCCCATCGAAAGGAAAATAAATAAAGAATTCAACTTTGCGTTTGTTATGCTTTGAATTTATAAAACTAAATTAAGATAAAAAAGAGGAAGACAAAAAGGAGATACAGAGAGAATTATGAAACCATTTGATCTTTGTTTTCTGATTGTTACTGAAGACAAGGTCGACAAGGCAGAGGAAGAAGGAAAGTTTTTGCAGAAATGGTGAAGAAGATGGCTATTTGTGATTCTGTTTACACAAAACGTTTTCTGTAGAGCAAAAAAAAAAAAAACGTTTTCTGTATACTGAATGTCCTATAACAACACGCCACGTGGAGTGATCGAGGTTAAGAGAATAAGATCGTCGGCTGGTCGGTTCGATGTACCGTGAGGTGTGGCGCAGGTGATCTCTAACATTTATTACTATTCCAATTTCATTTTTTCGGGTTTGGCTATTAATAGGAATAAAATTTGTTAAAAGCGGGAAATTATTGCCAAAAGTTCTTACTCTGCCACATGTCGAATTAAGAAAAAAAAAGAAAGATAATTGTTGACAAAAAAAAGAAAGAAAAAAAGATAATTATTATTCTATTATTGCACTCTTATTATATTGGTTCGATACATATTCAGAAACTGATAGAAAAGAAAAACCGAATTATCCTTTTTTTTTTTTTTTTTTTATAACCGAGTGTCCTGCCCCACTGTGGTGGTCCAGACTAGAGACCGAAGCAAGCAAGAACGCTGCCAGGGCGTCACCATGTGGCTCACCGTGAACGGTCTTCGGTCTTGGACGCCAGAGCAAGTCCGCATGTAAATTCTCTGGTGGCCAGTGTGAATCGAACCCAGAAACCGTACTTGCAGCCGCAAACTGTATACCGCGAGACCAACTCGTACTGGTTAACCGAATTATCCTTTGTGGAGGAGAACAAATAAAAGTTAATTATAAAGCAGGTTGTTGTTTTTACTATAAGTGTCACATTGTTATAAAATTCTAGAACAAAACGAATCTTATCTGCAGGCTATTTATAGTCTATGTATAGGCCTGAAACTTTTATCCGAGATCCGGATTCGATCCGAGATTCGATCAGAATCCGATCCGAAAATCCGGATATCCGGAGGGGCCGAATCCGAATTCGGATCCGGATAGTAAAATGTTGGATCCGTCAAAGCCGGATCCGGATCCGGATATCTTAATTTTTTAGTCCGGATATCCGGATCCGTAAGTTTTATTAATAAATATTTCAAAAATAGTAATACTTATATATAAAAATTAATTTTATTTAATATATTTTCATTTTTATAATAGTATATATAAATTTTATGTAAATTTTGTAATATTATACATAGAAATAATTAAAAACATTATATATATATATATATTTTTAAAAATTATTGTTAATATTTTATATATATTAATATTATTTTTTTATTTATATTAAGGATCCAAATCCGGATCCGGATATCCGCCGAATATTACAATTTTTACAAGGATATCCGACACCCGGATATCCGAGAATCCCGGATCCGGATAAGGATAGTAAAATTATGGATCCGCCGGATAAGGATCCGGATCCGGATACTTTAAAATTGTCCGCATATCCGATCCGTCTCAGGCCCAGACCTATATGTATGTGAGTAACTATGCTAGAAAAATTAAGTGAAAGGGATATACTTTGCCAAAATATTGGTACCACGATAACAAGTTGTAGATTAGAGCATGGCAAGAACAAACACACGGAGTGTATTATGTACAAAAAATTTGTCACTTGTTCTAACTTCTACTGACATCCAATAGTCAAAATATGTTTGTGTCAATCAGTTACAACAATAAGCAATTTAAATAATTTATGTTTTTAAGTCTTATATTTAAGTTCAAAAAAAAAAAAGTCTTATATTGAGATTTAATTAGTCGATTATTATGTTTTTTTTTTAACAAGTCGATTATTATGCCTTTTTTTTTAACAAGTCGATTATTATGTTTTTAAGTACACAAATCATCGTTTAGTCGAAGTTCAAACTAGTAGTATATATGAAACTAAAGAAGTACATTTTGAAATTGTTTCATTTTGAAATTGACATGTTCTCATACATTTTTCGACTTATATATCAATAAAGGTGTAACTTTTTTTTTTTGGGCAACGAAACGTGTAACTGTTTAGATTTGAATTTGACATGTTCTCATGCATGCATCAGGCATGTGATCTTTTATTTTCTACTTGGTATTTTACATGCATGCATGTGATTTGATGAAACATATACTCTTAAATTAAAACATGAGATACTTTTAAGATACATTGTAAACCTTAGAGGTTGCTTGCATAGAGAAAAATGACTCAAATATATATAGATGAAATGTGATATACTACCTGATGATAAACGGATCATGAAAACTGAAAAAAATCATCAAACGAACAAAAACAACTCCCGACAAAGATTCTTTACAAATAGTATTCAAGTACGTTAAATATTTATGTCTGCGTAAACCCTAAATACGCAATTTTAAGTACCAGTACTATCAACTATGGATGAGTGTACGTTAAGGGTTACATAACTTACGGTCTCAAAAAAATATAGAGAGATTGGAGTATTTCAGTTTATGAAGACATTAATAAAATAGAATCATTTAATAGATTTAATTATAGAGTACTCTTAATTATACCTTAAATTGAATATTTAATTGGAAATGGGGTGGGCAGTTTTTCCAAAAAAAACCGGTCAAAAAGAGACATTGACCAAGCCTTTAATGGTTTTTATTTTCTTTTTCCTTTTGCTCCCTTTAAGAGCCGCAAATAATCACGTTACAGCACTGTGACACAACACTCATGTGACAGCCGAAGCACGACTGGCGTGGAGTAATATTTTTTCTCTCCAGTGGGGGCCCGCAAAACGAACTTTCAGACACAGAGGATCGACGGCTCTGATTTCTTGTCAGTTCTTACGTCTATAGTAGGTCCCATAGTGTAATATGGACCCACACTAATGGAAAGACCAAAATGGATTTTAAAATTTTACACTCAGCCCATTAAGCCCATTATGCTTGAATAAATTATAAAATATATACTAGACTTTGATCCGCGCGGATATATTTTTCAAAGATATGTTTATATTTGTTTTTCATGTCAATAATATAAGGACTAGGCAAAATACTCGAATCTGAAGAACCGAACCGATCTCGATCCAAAAAAGTAGTACCAAACCCAAACCGAAATTGATTAAATATCCGAATTATTCAAAATTTTGGTTTTTGGAGAACCGAAATTGAATCCGGTCCGAACCGAAGTATTTCGGGTACCCGAATGCATCCAAAATAGATTTATATACTTATATATATTAATTATTTTTAGATTTAATATATATAAAAACATCTAGAATATATATGATACTTTTAAGCTAGTTTAAACACTTGAAAATATATACAAATAATCAATAGTAAATATATAAAATAGTAAAAGTATACTTAAAACACCTAAAATACTTAAAATAATGATTGATTCTCTGTCCAAATATTTGAACTAAAATAATTTATATGTTAAGTTTAGTTATTCTGACATATGCTATTCAAATTTATATTTAATATATTATTTAGTTTATAGTTTTTAAGAAATTTAAAGTATATTAATATATAATGAATTTTAAAATTTTAAAAGTAATTTAAATGGGTTATCCGAACTCGAATCGAACCCGCAAAAATCCGAAGCGAATCCAGACTGAAATTTAGAAATATTAGAATGAGGCTGAAATCTTTGATCCCGGAAACCTGAAACCCAAAACCCAAACAGACTTGAACCGAACCCGATTAGGTACCAGATAGATAGGTTATCACAATATAATGGACTTTCAAATTTTCTTAAAAATATAAGTCCATTACTTTTTTTCTCTTAATATACTGCAATCCATGATATGCGGATATGAATTTTCAATTTTTAGTTATTTATTTTATTAAATGATGTATTTGTAAAATTCATTCATATTATATTCATTAAGTAAATATTTTTTTTTGCATCTTAAACTATCTATTTTTTTACGAATGTGTGATATCATATAAAAGAATATAAAAAATGAGTATACATAGTTAATTAGATAATTGTAAAAACATAATTTTTTCTTTCGTTTGCGATATCATATAAATAATGATCCGTCCATTTAACAAAAATCATGATTTTTTTTATGTGTAATTTTTTTATTTTGACCATTTCATTAAAACTATATTAAATTTTACATATTTTAATTAGAATATTTTTAATATCTTTACCTTTTTATTTGAAATGCAACTCAAAATTTTTTTAATAACTATAACAAAATATTTAAAAAATATTTTTAGAATTTGTTTGAAAAATATGAAAATTACATTTTAAATTTAAATTATCCTAAAATATGATAAGTTTTGATGTAAACGAAAACTCAAATTATGTCAAAAATAATGATATTCAATGATAATAACAATTTTATTTGATTATTTTTTAAAAAATACATTTACAAAAATATTGTTTGAAAGAAAATTCATTTCTCTTTCAAATATAAAATGAAAATATTATAATTAAATAATAAAAAAATATAAATAAAAACCATAAATTTAGCAAATGACAATTGAGTTATATTATGCTAAAATTTTCTTTCTAACAATGTATCAAATGACAAATGAGTTATGAGCAAATAATACCATAAAAATTTTAAAAACATAGCTATTCTTAAATATTTTTTTGAATAAATAATTATTTTTAAATTTAATCAACTAAAAATAAAACTAGAATTTGACTCACACAATTGTACGGATATTATTTTCAGTTGATTAAATTTAAAAATAATTATTTATTCAAAAAATATTTAAGGAGTTAAATTCTAGTTTTATTAATGCATGTTATATATTAGTGCTGCATGTTTTAGGTAACATTTTAATGATGCACATTTTTAAAAATCTCCACTATTAAAATTATGCACGTAAGGATAACCCATTAGTTTTTTGGTTGATTAAATGACATTATGTCCAAATTTATTTAAGGATATTTCATTAAGGTAACTGAAAAAGACAAACAATAAAATATGAAGTTTAAATTCATTTAAGCATATTTCATTAATGTAACTGAAAAGATAAGTAATAAATTAGACAGTTTTATTCGTTTTAGTATATTTCATAAATGCAACTGAAAAAGACAAGAAAAAAAGAGTTTAATTAATGAAGTAAGAACATTTTCAAATAGGTACTTCTTTTTTAATAATATAGATTGGTTGACCCAAGTGACTTGTTCTGACCGTCGGATGAGCGAACCAAAAGTCAACAACTTGAAAAAGGTAAATGACCCGACCCGACGTAAAAGACCCGCACCGACAAGTTCACGATAGGAGCCCAAGTGGCTGTAGTGGCACAACTTTCTATGAGGATTTTCAGTGCGTTGGATAGCCTGACACGAGGAAGCTGATCTTACCCGTTGCTTGTGTATGCATCGCCGTTTAAGAATCACTCATCCGTAGTAGAAAGTCCAAAACTTTAGAAGCTCTTCTCTGTCTATCTCTTTGGTAATTTTTCTTTCTTCTTCTTCCTTCGCTTGTATAGTTTTGTTGAAACCATGTTATGATTTGTTTTTTCTTTTTGAAGAACTTGAAGTGTTTGGTGTTTTTCTCTCGAGAAACGAGTCTTGTGTGCTACTCTGTTTTCTAGGAAGGATTGTTCGGAACTAGCTGTTGTGTAGTGAAATTTAGTTATATTTCCGCGGTACGAGTGTACTTGGAGCTTTCCCGCCGTATAACCACGGAGCAGTGTTCTTTGGACAAAAATAGAAATAGTTCATGTTAGTATATATTACTCAAATTAATAGCTTTCTACTGTAACCAAAAGAATTTGACTTTTGAGATTTCATTGTTTTCTTGTTTTAATATATAGTCCTTGAAGATAATCTTTTTGTTTGTTGTTGTTAATAGCCTCTTGCTCAATCCTCATAAACAATCCGCAAGGCATTTGTATTTAACATATAGTAGTATTAGACGTAAGAGTCTAACAAACAGTCATCAATTCATCTGCATGTAATGCAATTGATTATAGAAGTGTCAGTTGTTAGGAATCGTATACAGGATTGCATTTAGTAAGTTGTTTGCAGTTTGAGTCTTGCTTTATTTTCTTGAACCTGAGAATTTGATCTAAATCTTAACTACTTCCATGTCTGGTTTTAACACCATATTATATACAAAGAGTTTAACAAGAATCTTGTTTATAAACAATATATTTTGATTTTGTCTTGTTCGCTGCTGTGGCGCATTTATCTTGAACTCACAGATAAGTCTTTATGGTTAATATTGTCATCTGCTTTTTAAGTGCGTTTATCTAGTGTTAGTAATATTTTTTCTGGTAAAAAATGATACATCCTTTGAATCATTCGAGTTCATGTTAAAGAAGAAACGTCCCTTGTCTAGGCTTTCTTTGTTATACTATTGTCATCGTTCTTTCAGCTACTTACTCTAACCCCTTGTGGTTCCAATGCAGAACACACGAAACAATCTCACATGGCTGCATTTGCAACCGCAGAAGCGTGTGACAGTAACGCAGAACTAATATCAAACGGAGACCTACGAGCTCTCCACCCAGTCTTCAAGATCTATGGCCAAAGAAGATGCTTCTCCGGACCAATCGTGACACTCAAGGTCTTTGAAGACAACGTCCTGGTCAGAAACCAACTAGAGACAAAAGGAGAAGGCGCAGTCTTAGTAATAGACGGTGGTGGAAGCATGAGATGCGCGCTTGTTGGAGGAAACCTCGGACAGTTAGCTCAGAACAACGGGTGGGTGGGGATTGTGGTGAATGGATGCGTTAGAGATGTGGATGAGATCAATGACTGCGATGTTGGGGTTAGGGCATTGGGTTCTAACCCGTTGAAGTCTAGTAAGAAAGGTCATGGTGAGAAGAATGTGCCGGTTAATATTGGAGGGACTTTGATCAGGGATGGGGAATGGCTTTATGCTGATAGCGATGGTATCTTGATCTCCAAGACCGAACTCTCCGTCTGAGTCAGAGTGTTCATCTGCTAAAGTGCTAAGAGACTACTGCTGGTTTATTTAGAACTTATTTGTAATAATCGGTTTGATATTCTAAAAAAAGAAAACCATTTTTGTGAGATTTGTGAACTATATAACAATAATAACAAAATTATTATTAGTTCTTTTTCCGAAATGAGCTACAATTTTTATTTATTTTGCTACTTCTCTGCTTTATTTCATTTTAAAAAGATGTGAATCATGTAACTGAAAGGGACAAATAGTTAAGGAAAAGTTGGTATAACCGTATAGGTAATACTATTAGTTTAAATAAACACTTGGCTACTATCGATTATACCTAAAGTCCCATCTCCACTGTACCTCTCTGTGTTCGAGCCACTAGACGGACCCTGCCTTGCCGTCTCCGAGCCATTAACATCTCCACAAGCTTCTTCAGTGTTGTCCATTAGTCCAGATTCTTGAAGCTGGAGCACATGTTCGAAGTTCCACAGAACATCACCTATCGTTGGTCTATCCACACCGTAATCCGCACAGCACTTCTCCGCAGTTTCCGCAAACTTCTTCAACGAGCACGGTTTGATCTGATCAGCGATATTCGGATCAACGATTTGATCTAGCATTCCCTTCTTTTGCCACTCAACAGCCCACTCTGCTAAGTTCACTTGCTCTCTTACAAGCAACGGATCAACAGCTGGTCTAGCGCAGAGAACTTCCAATTAAACAACTCCAAACGAGTAAACATCGGACTTATCAGTGAGTTGTTAAAAAAAATAAAATAAAGACTTGAATGTAGTATACAAGTAAAACATTCTAAAATAGGTTAGTTACTATAGTCCATAATACTAACTAGAGGTTGATCCATGCGACCACACGGGTAATTTGTTTCGCTTTTGTAAATAATTTTTGTTTTATATAAATAATATAATATAAATTTATTGTTTACATATATTATATAACTATTTAATATAACATTTTGAACATAATAATTCTATTTATTACATTGAGTAAGTATATTTTATTTTTTTAAAGTCAATTGTATCACACATACTTTCTATCATATAAATTTATTGTATTTGGCTTCAGTGAACTCTTTTATTTATATGAAAATATGCTACCAATAATATATTAACGGAATAATTCATATTTTATTTATATATTATATAAATAATGAGAAATATAACTATATAGTTTTAAAATAATATTGTGTTCTAAATTTATTAAATGAATACCTAAATCAGTTTAGGTGGCTTTTAAAAGTTATTTTACGTTTATGTAAATTAATTATTGTTTTATATTTAACATTATATCATATTGTATTATTTAATGACACACTAGTTTCTATTCTAAATCAATTATACATAAATGCATGTTGGACTTTCTATAAATCTATTTGACTAAATCCGATGACACACATAACTAAATCAAAATGTCAGACATATCCATCAGTATAACAATATGAAAATTAATTTTCAGTATCAATCTAAAGATTCTATTTAAATTATGATGCGTCTGATTTATAAAAACACACGCATGACTATAATAATTCATATATATATATTTGTTAGAAATATATTTTTCTAAGAAAAAACTGAAACAAAATAAACTTTGGGAAAGTAATGATTGTAGAATATATTTGTTACTATATCTGTTAAAATTAAAATTTGGAACTTACCAAATAAGGAGATCCTAAATATATGGATCTTGAATTGTGGTATATTAATTAAATTTTAAATTTATCATGAATTTGTTATGAATTCAGTTTAGGTAACTGTCTATTAAATTAGAAAAATATAGTTAATGATAAAATTAAGTTAGTTATTACTTTAGTAGCATTAAGGTGTAAATAAATTAAAGTGTTAAGGATCAATTTATAAGTGTACTTATGTTTTAATAATATACTAGATTAAGACCCGCGCAATTGCGCGAGATGAATGTTATATATAAAAATATTTTTATATATTATTATTTATTTGTGTTCATTTACGTATTATATATATAATTAAATTAGAATAAGCACATAATTCAAAGCAATATATCTCGTTTATTTACGATACTTTTTGGTAAATAAATTAAAACAATTATTATATATATTTTATATAGTATATAACTAAATTCCATTGACATGGACATATATAGTATATTTTAATATAAATATTTATTATTGAGAATTCGTACTCATATGATAAACACAAAATTTCTAATGTTCGATTTTTTCAATGCAAATTTCAAAATTAAAATATTAAGTTTTGAATACTTTTTAAAAGAAATTTAGAAATTAACCTATTTATGTATTTTTATATGTTATATAGTTTAATTTTAAACTATATTAATATATAATATGAATGTCTATTAAATGAGACTTCATATTCATACAATTTTATGATCATTTGTATCTTGCTATTACAAAAACAATTTAAACCATTGATCACAAAATTTTAGTGTGAGACATTTAACATTTTTAGTAATATATAGTCGTTTAAAAATTCAAAATATAACATATAAGAAAAAATCTAATTATTTAATTATAATATAAAATTAAACAAAAAAAGGTAAGATACAAAAATTGTTATCAAATATTTATTATTCATAATCATTACTTGTCATATATATGTTAATCATATTATGTAATTCCGTAGCTTTTATTTAAGGGAATGCGAGAATATTCTTTTGTATACTACTTATCAATTTGATAGCTAGTTTAATAAAAAGTATAATATATGTTAAGATAGATCAACCTATTTTTTAAGAATTCTGAATTTTATTGTCATAATGACACATGACTACAAAAAAAGTTGTAATGTTTCTCGATTAATATATAAGGGATACTAGACTTTGACATGTGCGTCCGCACGGGTTTGTTTTCATTTTATATATTAATATTAGTTTTATATGATTAACGGTAAATAATGTAACATTAACCATATTATAAATTTAAAACTCAGTCATTTTCAAATACAATAATTGTATACTTTGCATTATAAATATAATATATTATTTTAAGTTGTCATTTTGTGTTTCGTCTCATAAACATAATTTCCAGTATATTTATGTATACTAATAAAAAAATCTAAAATTTATATGCTATGATTTCTCATTTTTTATGTGAGTAAAATGTTG
Source organism: Brassica napus (assembly GCF_020379485.1). Lineage (NCBI taxonomy): Eukaryota > Viridiplantae > Streptophyta > Magnoliopsida > Brassicales > Brassicaceae > Brassica > Brassica napus. The sequence continues at coordinate 7,210,971 of NC_063446.1, forward strand.
TTTCATTTGTAAATAGCTAAATCTAGCATATATAACCAAATCTAGTATGGATCATATTTGTTTTATATGATTGTAGTATATATTGTTAGCACGTTAACTATTTGAAATAATTAAATAAATGAATATTTTCAGAAACATAAGTTGAATAGTTTTCATTCAATTATATCTATTGTAAATATTATAAGAAATAGTTTACTGAATATTGAATATTTTGTAGTATTTAGTAAATATTACCAAAACATTGTAATGTTTTCCTATGACGGTGATGGATTTTTAAATGTATACCATGCAAAATAATTAATTTTACAAATATGAATATTTGGGACAATCTCTAGAAAAGTATTATAAAAATGTTTGATGCCATTATCAATGGTTCAGACAAAAGTTTTCAATGTTATTAGATAATACTTTCTTTTAACAATTTATGATAAAATAAAATAAAATTAACTAATAAAATAATAAATTATGTCGTCATTTTACCACAAATATATTCCATATTTTAATTTTCTATTATCAATATAAATTACATAACTAAATGTATATGATATATGGTTTGTAAATAATTCTGAATCTAATTAAAAAGATTGATATGTTACAGGTTTATGTTTTGGCATTTAGTATATGAATTTTCAGACTTTTGCTTTTAGATTTTAGATTTTTTTTAAGAAATGAAAGATTGCAATCTTTTAAGTTTATTTAGCAGCTAAATATTAGCCAATTTCGTAATACACATACGATTTTTATGGGAACTGGTATTTATTTTGTCTTTTGTAAATTTATTTATTAACATATATTATGGTTAATAGTAAAAAATAGAGTGCCATTAGACGTAATAAAAATATATTTAAGGGTAAATTCATATTTGTCCTTCGCTTTTCATAGATTAGATTTGTAGCAAAAAATTCTTATCAATTTTTTTCTTATAAAGATCTGTTATAGATATCTTAGACAATAATGGATCTTAATATATTAATTTAACGTAGTATATAAATATTTTAATTGTTAAGATAGTTGTTTTAAAAACTGCATTGTCACGTATTTTTATTTTAAAAGTTTCGAATTACATGTTCTTAATTAATTTTATTAAATTGTTTTTTATGAAATTGTGTTTAATTAATGTTATAATATGTTCAAATTTACTAGAGATATGCTGAAGCTAAATTGGAAATATAAACGATTTATTAAATCTAAATACTGAAAGTAAAAATATATATTGTTGTTGACAAAGTTAATTAAACTTATTATTTATAAGTTAGCTAGTTAGTTAGTTATGAAATTGATTTAAGTGATATGTTTCAAATTTGGAAATAACATTAAATGCTTAAAGTTATGATTAGTTAGTTTTGCAGTGGTATAAGATGTAATTAAACAGTAAGTTTAAGGTAAATTTATATTTGTACATTTAATATTATAGATAGATAGATGAGAAATTGCCACAAATATCACATTCATAGTACCACTTTTCATATTTACACTAATCACTTTAACCCTCACTTTTAATGAAAAGTAAAAGATACTTATACGGCGAAATTTTTATGTTTACCACTTTCATGGTACCACTTTTCATTTTTACCACTACTAAAGAGACATTTTCAAAAATACTTTCTTCACTCAGTGGCAAAGACTCTTATACTCTTGTTTTATATATATATATATAATAAATTATTATATAAATAAATAAAAAATGATTTTTTTTAATGTTTTCGAATTATTTTTTTCCAAATTCGAACTTTTTTATAATTTTTTTAAGATTCTAATAAATATATAAATAAATACTTAAAAAATATAATTTTTAAAAAATAGTTTCAAACATAATTTTCGATTTTCAAAAAAGAATTTTGAAAAAAAATAAAAAAAAAGTTTCAAAAAAAATTCAAAAAAAAAAATTATAAAAAAGTTCGAATTTGGAAAATTATAATCGAAAACATAAAAAAAATATTTTTTATTTATTTAAATAATAATTTATTATATATATAGGTAACAAGAGTATAAGAGTCTTTTACCGTTTAATTAAGATATTTTTGAAAATGTTTTAGATATAGATTATCTTCCATTTTTAGTAATCTGTATAATTCTTTTTAACGAATAACCGTGGCAATACACTTACGCGGTTTGCCACGGTTACAAAATGTCCACTTTAACACTTTGTGAAACACTAAAAAAACACTCTTTTTTTTGTCAGCGTGAAACACTAATACATATACAAAAAATACGTGTTTAATCGAGTCCAAGTGAAATAACATTTCATTTTAACTTCTCTTTTCAATTCTTCGATTTTGAAAAGATGTGTGAATATGCAGTAAGAGAAAAGTTGCACTAAACATTAAATAATCTTATTAGGTTTCATTGAATTTAAAGAGATCAATAAGTCAAAACACATGCGTATAAGCAAGAAATTTTTTCTTTTCTTTTCTACATGATTACCTTCTTGCATAATTGCATTAACAATATCATTATGCCAATTTCGGGTACATTTTCATATTACTTGTGTAAATCACTACAGTGATTTATGGTTATTCTGAATTAAATAGACAAGCATGAATGAGACCGTACCATATACATGAATTTGAATTTATGAAACATGGAAATTTGAAAGGGTGCATATCGTGGTGGACCAACCACCTTAATGGAATTTGAACAGTTCAATGAATTTCATCTCAAAATTAAATTATTTTCATACCTAACCAAAATAGGATCAGATTTATTTGTCACGTTAATCTCGGTTCACTCATTTTTTCGACCCACATACATCGTACGGAATATCGGTGCTCCCCCGTTAATAAAAATAAAATTCGGTGTTTCCCAAAAGAGCGGTGTAAAGAATACTTCACTATAAGAAAACAGTATATTCTCGATAACAAAATATTTTGAAATTGTGTATTCATGTTCACAATAAATAAAAGCTTCATATAAAGTTATACAGACTACACCATCCCCAATCACCATACCAATTTCATAACTTAACGTATGTGGACATTTCGTATTTTCTCTTAGCGCATGACACTATTTTTTTCTCTATATTTTACACTAAATATAAATATGAAAAAATAGTGTTCCATTAGAGATGGCCTTATAATTGTTTGTTTTCTTCCTTACATGGTATATATAATAGTCGGCCCTCATTTAAAATAATACTTTTATTTATAATATGTATCTATGGAATCTTTTAAGTTTTAAATCAAACATTATACAGTAGAACCTCTACAAATTAATAATGTTGAGACTTTAAAATTTTATTAATTTATAGAGATATTAATTTACAAAAGTTTCTTTTTTAGATTTTTTTTCTATTTTTGAATATTTTTTATTGATAAAATAAGAAAATATTTTATTTTACCGTATATAAATTATTTAAATTTTAGAAATTTGACTTTCATATTATTTTATTACCTTATTTGGTGTATATTTTTATGTTTCATAGAATTGTTACGTGGTTTTCGATATAATTTTACTAAATATTATCAAAATATATTTAAATATTAAGAAAAATAGAAGTATTTTCATTGTGAATAAAAAATCAACAATATAATGTTTAGTTTGTACTTATTTAAAATATATATAGAGATAGATTATTAATTTATGATTTTAATGGGACTATATATTTACATGGAGATTTTAAAATTATTATTATCTTATTATTTTATCGTTTTGTGTCATATTTTACACCGGTTCGAGTTGGAACCGACGAAAATTATTAATTTATAGAAATTATTAATTTATCGAGTATTAATTTATAGAGGTTCTACTGTATATGTTATCAGTATTTACACGGTCAATACCTTTTAATCACAGTACAGTACAACACATACATATTGATATTTTATCAAATGCAATTATCGAGTTTCTATATTTTGGAAGGTACTCTAAACAAAACTAAATAAATTCTATACACCATATATGTTCATTTTGTTTTGATTTTTTTGCTTAACTTCATTTTGTTTTGTTGATTACTTAAATCCATTTACTTGTCAATTTAGCATTCATGAAATGGCGTGTAGCGAATAGAACGTATGGGACCTCCCCTAATAAGTCCATAGGGCATGTGGAATGTGGACTTATGAGGAAAATGATGTTTGACTAAAATCCTCATTTGCTTCGCCCTTTACGTTTCCACAAAATGACACCCTCAAACCTATTTTAGTTTTGTTGATTTTACTTAATTTCTTTAATAATGTTGATGATAAGTTGATAACGATAACTCTGGGTGCTAATTAGTGCATCCCATAACAAAGAACAACTTATGAGGTGTATATCTCATAGTTTATACCTTATGGATCATGTAAAAGTTCTACTTGTTTTCAAATTAAGAGCTTGTGTGTTTTTGGTTTTTATAAAACAATATTTTGTTAGAATCAACACATAAATTTATATGGCTATAAAAAACATTATGACATTTGACTTGGGTATGTAAACGTGACAAAAAAATGTGACAATTGTCGTCATGATTCACTTACTCAAAGATCCAGCTATTCGGGTCACCAGGCATCACGAGTCACAAGCCAAGATCATGTAATCTCTATACTGAAAATATGATGAACATTCGTTTGTTCTACATGTAATTATAGGACCGGTTTATACCTCAAATTGTAATTGTTTCAAATTTCATGAATCTTAAACCGGCTCTTCCTGTTATGTTCTCACCTTGGTATACTTTCGACTATATATCATTTGCTGGTAATACCAAGAAAAACATAGTCTGAATGTCATGTGGAGCCATCGCCTAATGATGCATGTTCAAGAATCATCATTTGTTCATGAATTGTTTCGTCAATTTAAGTTAAATTTGATAAATATTGATATTCATATTTCGTAAGTTAAATTTGAAGAAAACATTTACATTTTGTATATAAAAAATGGTAGAGAAACCAGTTACTAAAACACACAATAAATTAAATATTGGCCTCTAGTGTTTCGTTCAGTTCAAGTTCAGAAGTGGACAATTTAAAACATATAAAAAAATAGTCAGGACCAATGCTTAAAACGATTATAAAATTCAAAACGGTTTAGGAATTTACACAGCTCATTTACAGACAGACCAAAGGAAAAGAGACGAGGAAACAAACAAAAATTATTTTCATTTTTCTACTTTAACGTTTTCATTTTCTAACTTTAGATTATTTTATTAAATACTGTGTATATTTATTACTTATTAGGGAACCTGATACCACTTTGATGTGTTAGTGCGTGGTTCTTGTTCATCTCTTTCTCTCTCTCTACGAAAATATTTTCTTCTGCCAAGAAAACCATTTTTGAAATAATCAATCCTTTAAATTCTAAAGGTTCGTGTGTATTTAGTGTTTTTAAAATCTCTGAACAACTCTTTCTTCTTCAACCTCTATGTTTTGTTATTGTGCCACTGATTTACTGTTTCTTGTTCTCACTCTTTTGAATCTTTGTTGATTTTATTTCAAAGATCCAAACTTATATTCTTGGAAACATGTATGCATGTGTATGTATATATAGATCTCTATAGGTTTTGGTATTGCATGATTAACATTACTTTCTTGACAGTCTATAAAGGGTTTGGTTTTGTTTTGTTTCTTGATTTTTTTCCCCAGATTTCTTTTTAAATCTCATGTTTCTGTGTTTTCGTCTTCTTCTTTTATCCACAGGTAGTGTTCATTCTCTGGAACTGTGTTTTTAATGGTTTGATTATCTTCTTTCTGTCAACAGTTTCTAAGAAGAAAAAAATTCAATGATCTTTGGTCTATAAGATCACCCAGATGCTTGTTTAAATTCATTCTTGGGGTTATCTACAGTCTGAATCTGTTCATCTGTTGTTGCGATGTCTTGAGTTTCATGTGATTCATTGCATAAAATAACACATTCCAATCAAACTGGAAACTGATTGTTTTAGGGAAATTGAAAATTTCTAGATTAAAAATTCATTCTTTTAACTGTTCATGTTTCTTTAGACCCCCTCTAGATATTTCAAAATCTCGCCCACTAATCTTAATTTTATTCTCTGTTTTCTCTTCTTCACATGAAATAATAATAGTATTTTTTTCTTTCTAGAAATATCTTCTTAACTTTCCTCTTATGAGGTTTTCTTCAAACTCAAAGAATATATATTAAAAAAAAAAACATTCCTTTCAACACTTGCAGGTTTTATACCCCCTCAGAAATTTGACATTATAAGTGATCTGATGTTATGAGGAATAGCAGAGAGGTGAATAGTAACAGTGGAAGGATCAAATGTTCTTCTTATCCATCATTATCTACTGATGAAGGACCTCCAAATAATCCATCATCTTCTTCCCATTTCTTGCATCTCAGCAAGCCTAGTGATGAGTTAGGTCAATCACATCTTTCCACTTTCTCCATCAGGTAATCTTAAAAAGTTTTCTCTTTTTTTCTTTGATTTGTTTTATGAAGAAGAAGTCAACAGTTTCCTTCTTCACCATTGTTTTAGTTTTAGGCAAAGTCAAGTTTTCTTGATGAGTCTGATCATACTAGATAGATCTTTTCTTCCCATCCATTCAATATTCTTAATGGGTCAGATTCAATGCAAAGAAAAGAAAAAAAAATAACTTAATTTCTCTTTCACCTTCTGGGTGTTTGTGGAACTTAAATGATATTATCGAGTGTTGACTATTTCTTTTACTTTTCTTTGATCCATTGGTCCATACCATGTGAACTTTTGTTATGTCTTGTCTCTCAGAAGCTTTTCTGAACCTTTGTTTTTTCTGGTTGTTATGTACTCTACTAATTGAGACTTTGGTTTTCATGATGATTTTGCAGAGGTTATGCATTTAGTAACCGGACCAAAAACATTCAGAAAAGCTGGCCTTTCTCCTCAACAAGTCTGCAACTTTGTTTAAAACATGGCTTGAGTGATCCATTGCCACCTATTCAGCCTCTTGTTCCTATGATAAGCCATCCTCCTGAAGCTTCATCATCCAAGAAGCCAACCTTAACTCATGTTGAAGCGACAAGCTGCAAGAGAAAGTTAAAAAGACTTGCCTCCAATGATCATGCATCAGCAGAGACTAAACAAGGCTTAGAGAATGGTTCAAAATCCAAAACACAAGTCACTATCCTCAACAAGACTCCTAGAAAGAAATGTGGATTAGTAGTGAAACCTCGAGCTTGTGTGGAAAAAGAAGATCAGGGTTGTCTCTTTTCAGCTTCTGATCAATCTATGGCTTTGAGAACTTGTCCCATCTGCAAAACCTTCTCGTCTGCTTCTAACACCACCTTGAATGCGCATATCGATCAGTGCCTGTTTGTTGACTTGGGAGAGCAGCCAGTTAGTAAGCCAAACAAGCCTAGGAGTAAGCCGCGGTTAAAGGTTAAAACGATGGTTGATATCTACGCTTCTGCAAAAGGATGCACACTAGAAGATCTTGATAGAAGAAATGGAACTAAGTGGGCTGTGATCTCTAGCTACTCTAACCGTGTCATTGTCTGTGATAATAATAAGTCTGAAGTTTCCAACAAAGAGAAGAAGCTTGATGAAGATGGTGATGCTGGCATTGGACCTGTTTACATTGATGCTAAGGGCCAAAAACTGAGGATTATATCTGAGGTTAAGGAGAAAGCTGCTGATCCATCAAGAGAGCATGAGAAGAAAACTGTTAGTGAAGGTAAACGGAGTTACAAAAGCTGTAAGAAAAGACTTGAAGGCAATGCTTCAGAGGTAACTTAATAGTAATTTATGCATACATTCTTGATTCTTGAAGTAAGATAAAGATTGTTTTAAAAAGTCACTTGTGTAACAGATACAGGAGTATAGAAGAGAGTGTTCTGAAGAATGTAGAGGCATGGAGACTCCAGGGACAAGTCAGCGTAGGAGGATGCTAAGAAAACATAGTCTTTCAAGGAATGAAAGTAAGAAAGGGAGGAGCATGTGTGATCAGCCATCTGAGAATGTGCATTCATTGTCAGAAGATCCTCTTGTGTTAAGAGGTCCAAGTCATGTGAGTACTGATTTATCCGAGGCAGTTAACAGTCAAAGCTGTGGGGATAGCCAAGTCTCTGGAAAGAGTACTAACTTTGCAGCTCCTAAACCAGTGGACAAAGGAGTTATGAAGTTAAAGAAAGCATGGAGGTTTGATGTTTCAGAGAATGAAGATGAAGATTCAGGGAGATGGGAGTCTGAGATGACTCAAGAACGTGAACTGGCTGATTGGGATGAGGATGAAGAAACAGATAAGGTGTTTCTGAGCTTGAGTCCTTCAACTAGTGGTGAAGACAATGATTATGAAAGCTGGAAAGAGACTGGTAATAATAAAGGAGACTGTGATATGTTGGAGAAAACAGATGACGTGGAGGTTGAATTTGAAAGCATGGTTTTAGAGAAAAGTGGTTTTGAAACTGAAGAAAGAGGAAGCTCATTCATGGAGGTTGATCCCATTCCTATTCCAGGACCTCCTGGATCATTTCTAGAGAGTCCTTGGGACATGGAAGCTGATGCAACTGCAGCTGAAAATCATGGAAACTTTTTCCAGGTCCAAACATCCTTTGATCAGCTTGATCTCGCCGACAGAAACTTGTCTGAATCACCTGTTTCAGCAGTTTCTAACTTTGCAGCTCCTGAAACACAGACGTTTAGTCTTCATAACATCATCACAACTGACAAGAGACCTTCTGGATTCAGTGCAAATGATCAGTCATGTTTTTGCCAGAGAAAGGAGAATGCTGGTGAAGATACAACATTTAGCCAACCACCACCACACATGATCCATCAAGATCTTTTGAGTAAGTCTGTTCCTTCAAACTCCGGTCCAGTGTTGCGGCTAATGGGAAAAGATTTGATGGTTATGAATCAAAGAGAAGAGACCTCACGTGGAGATTCAAGTCTAAAACCAACCTCTCAGTTTCAAGATGTCTCAAAGACACAACAAGTGTCTCCTCATGCCCATCATCATCGTCCTTTTGGTGGAAACGGTTTGTATTTAGACGCCAGTACAAGCTTTTACATTCCATGACAATACTGATCAACTCCAGCAAACTCATATTCTTGAAAGATCTTAAAGAAGTTATCTCTTCAACCATTCAACCTCAAGATTCCCTGATTCTCTAATAAAGAGGTTGAGAAGAATCTCAAGAGGCTGCTTTGAAGAAATGGTGAGATAACCTATAGAATATTGAGAAACTCCACCAAGGTAAATGTAAGTTATTATAATGTTATGGAACCGCATTTTGAATAAAAAGTATACATAACTTAAACATCATGATTCTTTCTTTCTATATAGATATTTATATATGTGGTTGAAATCATGTGAGGTAGTCAAGATCATGGTCACTGTCATGACATGCATTATGTGTACGCAATTCATTTTCTTTCGTCTCACTAATTCCTAATTATTTTAGATATAACCTGTTGAGTGTAATTAATGTCACATAAATTAGATGGGGAAATATTTGATGTATAGTATAACAACTATTATGAGAGTTGCATTTCGTGATGATGAGCTGTTTTCTTGTTACAATCAATTTTATATAAAATAAGGAGAATATATTACTGAATAATGGATCTATAAATGTATAAAGTACAACCACAACGGCTATATATATTGCATGCGCATTTCCAAAATCATTTGTTCATTATCATATGCACTCCATGTCTTTCTTTTGTTTTAAATGTTAGTTTAGTTGATGTCCACATTTACCACATGTATGTATAATTTATGTACACATTTACGAATACGGAATATACATAATATTGCATATAGTGGCCGACCTAATATTGGAGATATGCTGAAGGCCTCAAAGAGTTTTAAAACTAACTTCTAGACGATTTTTGTCGACTCTTTACATTAACAAACTAGATATGAGATGAGATGGGCACTATTTTCTAATCTTGTTTGAAATCGGAACAACTACCTAATTGGTGACTTACAGATTTATTGCGAAGTATGAGCACTCTCTTGTGTATTCTAATGGTTACAAACAAATTAAAATTTTGCAGTTTATTTAAGTTTTTTTTTCTGAGAGATTTTCTGAGAGATCAGACTCTCACATCAAAAGAGGTATATATGTCCACTCGTACTGAAATGCAATGTTGGAAAAGCCACTAACTCCTAAATTGTTATAACATGTTTTGTGAAAACATTTGACCGTTTTGGAAAAAGTTATTATCATGATTTTTTTAAAATAGAAAGACTAGTTGAAAGTAATTTCTCTTCAAGTTCACCCTAGGTAAAACCTCTCAGGCCCATTTCCCTATGCACGCCGCTTTGATGGATCTCATCCGCTTCAACTCCGCCGTTCAGCCTTCCTCCTCCTGAAGCAGATCTTCTCTTCCGCCATGCTCCTGATGATGACTGCTCCTGCCCCGTCGCGTTTCAGGCCTCCTCCCGATCCACCACCGTGTAAGTTTCTTTGGTTTGAATCTCTCTCTCTCCCACCATTCCGCCGGACCCACCGGACCCTCCCGACGCTTCCTCTGTTCTCGCTCTGTTTCGTTTCCTCAACGCCGCCGCCAGCCTTTCATCCCATGTGTTTCCCAAAATCCAAGATCTGAAGTCGCATTCGCCAATTTTGACGAGTAAGATGAGAGGCGGAGACACTCATCACTTGTCTGTTGGTGTCTCATCTTTCGTCTCCGGGCGTCTATGTACTGCTGGATGCAGTTTGTTATACCACCGGCGCACGGTGTGGTCTCCTTTTCGATCATGTCCTGATGTTCTCTTCCAGGTTTGCCTCTGCGCTTCACTCTCGGTTCATTATTCTGTTGAATGGTATGAAACACGGGTTGTATGGGAGGCACTGGATATGTGGATCCTGGTCTTAATTTGTGATGTTCCGATGGAGTCTTTCTCCTTAGGTTCTACTCTTGTGCTCGTTAGTAGCATCTATATGGCCTCAGTGCCAATCTCTACTGCAGTATGCAGTTTGTTTCTTGTGTTCAATCTGGCTCTTTGTGCTATGTTGGTGTGTGTTTCTTCTTGGTGGCAGATTGAAGAAATACTATCTATGATATTCCTTCTGTTGAAGCCGGTTGAGACGAGTACTTTTCTCTTGGGTGTCTCCTGTCTGGAGCAGTCTATTTTCCCAATATTTCCTCATGTATGGAGCGAATTGGATGAACAATCATTGCTGGTATTGCAAGGATTTTCCTCCCAGCTAGTGCATTTCTCTGCCTTTGAGGCAGTGATTGTGACCCTTTGGGTTACACTGGATGCAATTTGTCAAAAAGCCTATGAAATTGTTGTTATGCAGTTTTTATGGTTTTCTTTTGTAAGTTGTTTTCTTAAGCTATCTCTCTATTATTCAATCAGTTTGTTTGTCTGTTTGGCTTGCTATGGCCTTGTTGTATACTCTTGTAATGAAGTTTAAACTCGTTTCAGTATAATGGAAGTATGGTTTGATCAAAAAAAAAAAGAAAGACTAGTTGAAAGTTTACTCAACATGTAAAAGCATTTATATTTGACGGAAGAAAATAACCCGTCTCTTTGTTTGATAGATTTTAATTTTTGTAGCAAGTCCAAATATAACGTCATATTAGTGCATGCCTAAACTTGACAAATTGCACATTAGTGCATGCCTTAGGCTGATTTTAGATTAGGCGCCGACAGATATTAATGAATATTAAGTTGTTATCTAACTGAGAGAAATTCGATCGACATGAGCGATAGTATGTAATAGACTATATTTTTGAACAAATGTAACAATACATTTCTAAAACGTGGTCATTTAATTAAACAAAAATAACAACTAACGAAGTAGACAGACAGCATCTAACTGTGTCAACTGTCAAGGGATTAATTAGACAATAATACGCTAAAAATTGGATTAATTGTACACAAATTGATCCTTTTCGTAATAATGGATGACTAACTATTATAGGAAATAGTTAATCACTAGTCTTACGAAATCAAAATATACAAATACAAACAATCAAATCCATAAAGTGCAAGGTTTTGAATTTTGATATTTATCTAGCTTATTTTGATAATCATCTAGCTTATTGTAATAAATTATATGCGTCTCAATATGTTTTAAAGAAAAAATAAAAAATTAATTTGTGCATAGTTAATTATAAAACCATCTACTTTTTTGTATAAACAGAAAATTCCGATATCTCTATATAATACATATATTTAAACATATCTTTTAGTTAAAGTACATTAAACATATCTATAAAAATAAATTAAGAACTAACAATCTTGTACGAATGCATCAGTCGTATAAAAAAATAATATTTCATAGTTAATACTCAATGTTACAATTGCTATAAAGAAAAGATTGCTTTATTTTTGACAAAACGGAAGGCGAGAGATATCACGGCGTATTATTTTATTTTCATTTATGTGGATGTTATTTAAAGCGGGCCTACTTAGCCAGATATTTTATTTTGGCGTGAAGATCGTAAATTAAACAACGAAATGTTGGCTTTGGTCCTTCATTAGTATCTTTACACGATTAGAAATAATTATTGTTCTAAGCATATTTAAAAGCACCACTTAATAATTAGTACAGGACTTTAGTATAATATTTGGTGCGCAATTCGTTGCCATTAAGTTAAACTTATATATTCGCATGGCCTTGTGTTAGTACTTATGTTAAGCCATTATGTTAGTAATTGACCGATTAATTAAATTGTGATAAACTTATATATTCGAATAAAAAAAAACAATAGATGAAATATAATAATACTCCTGAGGTGTCCGGAAATGCCTAAATCAAACATTGAGGTGCGACGGGGAGCTGTTACCATGTGTGGTACGGAGGTCTTAAATCCTGGCATGATGATGTTTACATATAGGTTTTGATTCATATATATGAAGTTTTGCGATCTTTTCTTTCTAGATTTCTTACACCGATGCTTGCTTAATTACTTTGTCACATGTGCATGAGACCGGATGGACTTGTTCCAAACAAAAACGGAAAATGTAATTGGTCTTCTTCGTCGCAATGGAAATAAGTTTTTTTTTTTAAACATATTTACATCGATGGCACTACAGAAGGCCATATTCTGAGATGTTATAATGCGTTTTCGTCCATGAATGAATGTGATTATCAATTCAGTAAAAAAAGAAAAGAATGTGATTATCATCATGTTCATACAATATGAAGGTACCATATGAGCTAGATACTCCTACATATATTGATTAGAACTGAATTTAAGAGCAACGTCTTCTCGCACACAACGCAGTTCTTTTATCCAACATGAACTTCAGCATAGCTAAAGAAGTATATATATTGAGATCACGCCAAGCATAGATATGGATATAGATATTGATCATACATATATATGGATTTTGGATATATGTACTGTGACAAGTCAGTCGTATACGGTATGGATGAAATAATTTGAAAGATTATGCACATGCATGCATGCATGACACTACGAATTGGTCTAATTAATCTCCTTCTGTCCACATCGTATCGACATATCAACTATTTTGTATACACCACTTTTGCATTATTCATTCTTTTAGTATATTATGCGTTTTCCCCATGTCTGCTTTAATTTTCGAATTTATCAAAATTCAAAGTTTATATTTCAGATCCGTTGAAGATGATGTATATAAATAACTAAATTAATTTGCATATCCTCCAAAAGTTTATTCGAGTTTGAAAATATAAATAGGGTTAAACAATAGAAAAACTTTGGAGGTGAAAAATAAGGGAATCAATCCCATACAAAAAAGGAATAAAGTTTTTTTTCTGTCTTGGAGTAACGTTTATTTAATAAGATCGTATATTAATGTACACGCGTGTAGAAGTGTGTCTATAAGGTTAAGTGAGGTATCTAAGCGCGCGTGTGGGCGGGCGTTTGTACATCTTTCGGAATAAGATTTCATCGACGTACAAATGAATTCGTTTTTGGTTAAAAGTAAAAATATTGAAAATAAATAAAACTAATAATTTAAAGAGAGTGGAGGAACAATAGCCCCAAGATTTTTTTTTTAAGATTGACGTGATTGCGACGTGTCGCTTGCTTGTCTGCTTGGTGGGTCCACATCCATTGTTCCTTGTAAAATTCATCTGAACCTCACATGTTTATTTACGTTATTTCTCTTTTTGATATTTTTAGTTGGATCTGTAATTTAAATTTATTTACGTAATAGCTCACATGTTTTTAACAATTTAAAGAATGTATTATGAATTTTATCTATTTACTGAAATTCCTCTCTATAAAACTATAGACTTTGGTTATCGGTATTAGAAAATCACATCAAATATTTTAATTCATAAACACAAAAGAAAAACAGAAAATTACCACAAATACAACATTCATATACCATTTTTTAAGTTTACACTAACCAATTTTACCTTAACTTTTAATGAAAGATAAAAGAAATTTATATTAATCTAGACTTAGAATTTAGAATTGAAGGGTGAGTATGGTTTTTGGAATGTGAAATTTAAGAGTCTAGTAAAAATATAAATAAATACTCTAAAAAAAACTAAAATAATTTAAAAATAGTTTCAAACATAATTTTCGATTTTCAAAAAGAAAATTTGAAGAAAAAAATTTGAAAAAAAGTTCGTAAAAAAATTCGAATTTGAAAAAGTATAATTCGAAAACATAAAAAATAAATTTTAATAATTTTATTTATTTATTTAAATAATTATTTATTAGGTTACAAGATTCTTTTGCCACTTAATGAAGAATGTATTTTTGAAAATATTTTTAATGGTACCATGAAAATAGTAAATATGAAATTCCCAAAAAAAAAATCATGTAGCAAAAGATTTGTTGTATTTCTAGTTTTCTACTAATCATCGTCTAAACAAATGAATAATTTTGGAATATATTGATTTAAGTTTATAAGACAATACATCTAATAACCAGAAACTGTAACTTCAAATACAGTCAAATTAGATAATAGAAGAAAACAAAAATATTTCCAAATTCATAACAAATAACCTTACTTTCTATTAAGGATTACCTTACTTTCTATTAAGGATTTCAAATATCAGATTTCTTATTGCATATATGATATCTATCTTTGTTTTAGTTTTTCTCTGCCTCAGATCTTAATTACAGTTTTAGGAATGTGGAGACGAGGTTATAATTTAGATGAAGTGCCTTGGTAATGCTTCTTTCACATGGAAAGCCAACACACTAAATATTTTAAAATTACATTTCTCAGAAAAAGAGAATGCATGGTTTTTTTTTAAAAATGTATAGTAATTTAATAACTTAAAATTTAGCTATACCAAATCTATACAACAGAAAATAATAAAATAAGATGGTGGAGTGTGATAATAATTGAAGTTACTGTGGACACTTTTATTTATTTATCTCCTCTTGCCCTCATTTTTTTAATAAAAAAATCCGTTTTTCAAATCTAGTGATTTTTTTTATTAAAAAAACGGATTAGTTAGACATATGTGGACTTTATATGGAACACCAAAAAAATCATTTTAGTGCTTGGTTCTTCTCTCTTTCTCCATCTCTTTCATCGATGCTATCATTCTCTCTCTAAAAAACCATTTTCTTCCTTTTGCCAAGAAAACCCATCCAAGGTTTGTAAATCGTTTCTCCAAAAATTTCATCCTTGTTCTTGGTCTAAAGTTTGTGAATCTGGTGTGTCCTTCTTTTTTTCCTTTTGATCTTCTGTTCTTCTATCCAACTTTAAGATCCCAAATCTTGAAATGTTTTAAGATGTATATGTATGTATAGATTTATGAGTAAAGATTAGATTTGTTCCTTTTACTTCAACTAGATCTATTTGTAGTCATCCTTTTTGTTTAGCTGATCAAGATACTTCCCCATGTCTTGATTTTCCTTTGATTTAATGCTCTCATAAACTTTTGTTTCATGAAAAGACCATATGAGTTCTTAACTTTGATCTAATCTATAAATTTTGGTAACTTCTTTTTTATTTGTAAAAACTTCTTCATACTATGGATGTGTTACTTCACTTTATCTTCTTATGATCGCTTCAACATACAATAAGCTCAGGAATTAGATTGGTAACTGAAACTTTTTTTCTGAGAAATAAAGAAATCAGGGTCTTTTTGCGTGCGAATAATTGTTTTTTTTTTTTGTGATTACACTTCATCAAATCGTTACATATATACACTTCAAAATATACCAACTAATCCTAACATATGTTTCACATGAAATAACGTTCACTTTTTTCCTCTTCTGGGTTTCTTGGAATCACAAATCTCAAGAACAGTACAGTTTCATAATCTTAATTTACGTGTTGTGTGTAGATCGGACATAACTGGAGATGATAAAAGAAGATCTAGTGTTATGCTGAACTATCTGGGAAGCGAAGAGGCAGATAGTAACAGTGGAAGAATCAAATGTTCTTGTCCACTGAGAACCCACCACATGACCCACTTTCATCTTCTTCTCCTCCTTCCAGTTTCTTACATCTCACCACTTCTTCACATGAGTTAGGTCAAACCCATCTCCAAAACTTCTCCATCAGGTAAATTAAAAACTTAATACTTTTTTTTTTATTCTCTGAAAGTCTATTTTGTTTTCTGGGTTTCTTCGCCAATATGGTTTTCCCCCAGACAAAAAAAAAAGTCTCTTGATTTCGTGATGGGTCAGTTTCAAATGATCAAAAGTGTAGACCTTTCTTCCTTCTTCCTTATGGTAACTAATGGGTCAGTTTCAAATGATCATAAGCTAGAGCTCATCCTCATACCTAGATCAAAAGTTTTGACTTTTCTTCCTTCTTCCTTAGCTTTTGAGACTTTGGAAGTAACTAACGTCGTTATATATATGCTTTGATGCATGCAGAGATTACGCGTATAGCAACAGGAAGAACAACATCAAGAACAACTGGCCATTTTCTCCTAAAAGTCTCCAACTTTGTTCAACTCATGGCGTAACTGATCCTTTGCCACCGTTTGAGACAACGGCTAGTTTATCGTCAGGGAAGCAGATCGTATCTCATGTCCATATAGGAAGTGGTTCGGCTAAACTTGGGCTAAAAGGAGGTTGTAGCCAATCAAGGGTCATCAAGAATGGTTATGGTACGAGCACAAGTGTTTTGAAGTCTAAGGTAGAGACGATAGTAGTAGCTGGTACAAGTAATAACAACAAGAACAGTAAAAAGTGTGGACGAGGAGGAGGAATGGTGAAATCCAAAGAAGATACTTGTGGTGGTGGCCTTGTGATGACGACAACGTGTCCTATTTGCAAAACCTTCTCGTCAGCTTCCAACACTACTTTGAATGCTCACATCGATCAGTGTCTGTCTCTTGATTCAGAACTGCCACCGGTTAGTAGTAGTAAGCCAAACAAGCCTAGAGTTGATTCAGCCGTGCCACCTGTTAGTACTAAGCAAAACAAGCTTAGAGCTAAGCCACAGATGAAAGTTAAAACGATGGTTGATATTTATGCGTCTGCTAAAAGATGCACATTAGAAGATCTTGACAAGAGAAATGGAACTACGTGGGCGTCGGTTTTGAGTCATTCGAATCAAGTTGTTGCTGATAAGAGTGAAGTGTCCAAGAAGCGGAAAGTTCCACCTGTGGGCGTTGGTCCGGTTTATATCGATGCCAAGGGTCAAAAACTGCGGATTCTAACAGAGTTCAGCGAGAAGAAGACTTGTATTACTACTCCGTTGAGAGAGCAGCATGAGGGTGGTAGTAGTGAAAAGAAGAGTTCAAGCCAAGGTAGTAAAGAAAACAGTAAAAGCTTGAGGAAGAGACGACTGGGAAAGAAACATTACAAGTATCTTAAACTAACCAATCTCAAAGCCAATAATACATCAGAGGTAATAATAACATTAGTTTCTGTATCTTTTGTTTTTGTAGTGTGGTTCATGAAATAACAGTACACTACTTTGTACAGCAGGTACCAGAGTATCAAAGAGTGTTTTGTGGAGAAGGTAACAGCAAGGGTCATCGTAGAATCTATAACCAGCGGATGTTATCAAAACGTGGTCTGGTTTCAAAGAGGCTAAATGAGAAAGGACATAAACTTTATGATTTGCGGGATCAGCCATCTGAGGATGAGGATGATGATTCATGGTCAGGAGGAGAGCGTCTTGTGTTGAGAGGTACTGATTCATCCCCTTTCAAGAAACAGAAGGAAGTATCTGGAAGGAATAAGGCTATGTTTGGGAGTAAAGGAGCTCAAAGTCGTTCATTTAGAGTTCAGATGAGTGAAAAGGAGGAGACATCACTTGCAGTAGCTCGTTTAGACACTCTCCAGTTGAAGAAGAGACTTGCTTCGATTCAAAAAGACAAGTATCCACTTGGAAAGAATGTCAGCGAGGTTTCTCATCGTGCAACTAGCATGAGAAAGGTGTCCCCACCATTCGTAGCAAATGGCTGGAGACGACTATCTCTGCCTGTGGAGCTAAAGAAAGCTCGGCAGGAAGAAGAAGAAGCTGGAAAATGGGAATCTGAAATGACAAAAGAACGTGAACTCTCAGATGACGACGAAGAAAGTAGTGATGAGGAGGATGAAGATAATAGCAACAACAACAACAGTAGAGCCAATGTGTTGGACAAAAGCAATGATGCTACACCTAGCGAGAGAGCAATGTATTATTACTCTGAAGAAGTTGAGGAAATGATTTACGAGCAAACCACTTGTGATGAAGATGTGAGGTTTGAATCTGAGGTGAGAGGAAAAGGAAGCTTGTTTGTAGAGGTTGATACCATTCCGATTCCGGGACCTCCTGGCTCATTTCTACCTAGTCCCAGGGACATGTGCTTTGATGAGAATCTTGGAAACTCGTCGGTTATCACAAGCCAGTTCCATTCTTTCGACAGAAACTCATCTGAATCACCTGTTTCAAACTTCGCAGCTGGTAAGTTGAGTTTTTGTGTTCCATCTCATCCTGAGACAAGTACTATTGACAAGACAGAACCACCTCCAAGACTTGGAAGCAACGATCACGAGTCTTGTTGTTGTTGCCAGAGAAAAGATAGAATCTCTGAGGGGATGGCTTTGAATCACCAAACATCTGATCTACTGCAGAGAAGAGGTGCTGCTTATTCGTCACGTTTGGATACAACAAATCATCCGTTTGAGGAGTCACCATACATGATCCAGCAAGACTTAGATCTTCAGAGTAAATTCTCCAGCAGAGCTGTTGTTGTGCCTCCAAGTCCTAACCCGGTTTTGCGGTTGATGGGAAAAGATTTGATGGTCATGAACCAAGGAGAAGCAGACACGGTTCGGGATAGCTTAAAACCAACCACGCAGTTTCTTGATTCTCATCCTTGCGCTGGAACCGGCTTATACTTCAACACAGGTCTCTATTTAAGAAACGGTTTCGAACCAACACATCATCAACCACAGACACCACAATCACAATCACAGACACAAACACAAGCTTCACCATTCAGAAACAGTTTTGATGATCATGTAAGGTACTTTTCTCCGAGCTAGTCAATGTAAGAGTTTCGGCCTTTGTGTAGTTATGGACCTTACGGTTTACATAAAGAAAAGCAGACACTTGAAAAGCACAAACACTCACTCTGTAGAAGATAAAAGTAACTTTAAGCTTTGAGAAGCTCAACAAATAAACTTGTAACTTTATATTTAAGGTTTGGCCATTGTGGTAAGAACAACATGATTCTTCCACAAACTTTGACTGTGAATTCAGATTTTTTTTTCAAATATAGAGGGGAAATGTCAAAGATAAAACTAATTTAAATATAAATTAAGTAAAGGCTCCTTGAGCAAAAAAAAAAAACAATACAAAGTATTCACTTTAGTTTCGGGTTTAGATAAGTATCGAGCAAAAACACTATCAAGATCCAAAAAATTCAGTTTGTCTTTCCATGTGCAGTTTTCGGACCTCGTTTGCAATCTGAATACAGTACTAGTGAGCATCTTGAGAGTCTCTGGGAGTAATAACATCTGTGATCACTCCACAGGAAGAGAAATCGTGTCTCTTGAGATCACTTTCACTCTGCATTATCTTATAGCGCATAATGCCAATGCCATACCAGCTGCAAACAAAAATAATAATTGCATATTAGTATATATCATCAACACAAGCAACAACAACAACAACATATATATATATATCTTTTGAGGAAGAAAAGTCAACTTACAATGTTTTGTCATACTTAAGTTTCTTCTATAAGAGCCAATTGCTTGGGAGTAAGCTCTGTGGATGGTCTTGTAGTTGAAACCACCTTAACAGCAAGATTCCATCCACTCAATTCACTTCCATTAAGTTGCAACGCCTTGTCTTCACCTCCATCTCCGACAATACAGATAAAAACACGGCTTGAGGTTTTTTGAATCGCAAGAGACGAGATTACGCCACATGATTTGAAGTGATCATATTGGTGTATATAGGTTTAAATAGATACCGGTTATCTCGGTTTAGTGGTTTGGTTAGATTAGTTGGTTTATTCTCAACTGTAAAGCTAACTATATTCACAAAGGGCATCGCAGATTTCAATGTCAGGAAGCCAAGTGTCGTATCCGGTAACACATATCTTAACCCTAACAGAAAGAAAGAAAGAAGACCAAATATTAAAATCAACAAAAACAATCAACAACACATCTTAAATTACAGAGAGAGAGAGAGAGCATCTGACTAACTTACCAGAGATTTTTCTTAGCATCATCCTCCGAGGCCTTCGCAGATTCCGCATGAGGCTCGCCCTGACCCTGAAATTACAAACAGATCAGATCCGATTTCAGTTTCAATTTTCAATTTCAAATTCATTCAGAAACAAGATCAAAGCTCAAACACAAGGTAGGGAGAATGAAGAAGAAGATTGCTACGTACATCTTTTTTCCATTTTTTAATTTTTTTTAGCAATATACGAAAACAAATTACATTTGTATAAAACATACTCCAAAGTATATCAGTTTTTACCGTTTTATGGGAAAGAAACATCAGCAAGTCTCCTCTATGGCATTGATACGTACACCATTACCATTATGCTCTACATTATAATTCAAACAATTGTGAGAAAAACATTTAAAAAAACATTTACTAAATACTAATGTTTTTCGAATGCTCTCTGGTCAATGCTTTCATATGAAACTTTTAAAAGAGCATTTGCATTTATAATTTATAAAATTAAGAAAAATATATAATTAAGTAATTTATTTTATTTAATAATATCATAAAATTATTTTTATATCTAGAAAATAAAATTTTGATTTCCAAAATTAATTTACAATAAAAATATTTTTTCAAAAATAGTATTTCACATTTAAAATATAATTTAATATATTTTAAATGTGACAATTTATTTTTAGAATAGATATTTTAATTATAAAATTTATTTTAAAATAATTTTGATATAAACATAATTTTTAAATTATTAAATAAAATAAATTAGTTATATATCTTTTTAGTTTTATATGTTAATATATTTATATATATATATATATATAGTAGAAATATATTCATTAAAATAAATATATTATATATTATATACTAATTTTTATTATAATTTAAAATAATATATTCATACTGCTCTACCAATCATCCTATTAAACAGTTTATACTGTTGCTGCTAATGCTAATGCTAATGCTAATGCTCTGCCAATAAAGGTTGTCAAACAAATTTGTTGGTCTTAGTGTTTAACTTGTATCAATAGCTGTAAAAAAAGATCTTCCATTGGTTATCTGAAGAAGCAAAAACCAAAGCTGAGAAATGATATACAAAACCATTGTGTAGAGATCACAGAGATCCAAGAAGTGAAAGGTTTCTAGTAGAGAGTGCTTAAAACCACTTCATGTCTTCTTCTACAGTTAGGCTTGATGTTTATGCTGTTCAATTTTCAGTTAATTTCCAGTGGAAGAGATTGTTGTACCCACATGAATTTTGTTCTTTAGTTTGATATTGCAATTACACGCAATGAGTTATACGGTTAATCATCCATTATTCACAAAATAAAAGAAACATCTGATTACACACTATTTATGGAGAGACTATCTGTTTGAAAAGAAGAAAAATAAGAAAGATGAGTAACATAGTTTACTTCATGGAACTTTGGTCAAAAAGACTCTACCAAATTACATTGAAAACCAAACACCAAGAAACTAAAATTAGAACCAAAAATTTCCCTCTATACCATTACCATATATATACGTTTCTTAGAATCCTTACTCTTCGTTAGGTGGCAGCTCATTCAAGTCAAACTCAAATTTCTTCACCTCTTGCACTGTCTCTGTTACTTGATGAGAAGAACCTGCTGCTGGAGCGGTTGGATCAGCGGTTGCAGCTTCACTAGAAACTG
Organism: Brassica napus; assembly: GCF_020379485.1. Lineage (NCBI taxonomy): Eukaryota > Viridiplantae > Streptophyta > Magnoliopsida > Brassicales > Brassicaceae > Brassica > Brassica napus. The sequence goes on from NC_063446.1 coordinate 7,233,067, forward strand.
GTCCAGTCCAATGGCGTCTCTTATGACCTCCAAGAGCTTGACCTGTTGGGAAACTTTTGTGACAAATGTCACAAACGTGATCTCCATTATTGCTACGGCTTAAAGATGTGTTTGATGCTTGAGCACTAGCTAAACCGGTTATCATTGCTTCGGTTCCAAGTAATGAAGCTTCCCTGTTTGCCCTAGCGTGATGATTCTCCAAAATTTTGGCCTTGTTGTGACTTGCTCTATGACCTCCTAAAGCTTGATAAGAAGTAAACGACTTGTTGCAAGTCACACACACGTGCTTCTCACGTGCACCACCACCTTCCTCAGCTGCAGCAGCAACATCCCCAAGCTGATGATGATGATCATGAGTAGATGATGATGATACTTTCTCTATCTCAGGTAACCTTCTCTTCTTCTTCTTCATATCTTCGGCAGAGTGTGAATCACAAGTCTCAACAACATCGAGATTAACAGCTTCCGCAGTAGTAGCTAAGAGCATTAGATCCTTAGCATCAATATTATCTGATTCATCAATCTGATCCTTTGCATCAATGTTATCATAACCATCATCATCATCATCATGATCCGAGCTTGTAAACTCACCAACATGATGATCATCAGTAGAGAGTGTAGAAGAGGATGAATTACCAAGTGGATGAGGAGGAGAAGGAGGCAAAACTCCTTTCCATGCTCTGTCTGGATGAAACCTCATGTGTCCATATAAAGCCTTCCTTGATGTAAACTTCTTATGGCAAACACTACAATCAATTTCGGATTCACCAGACTTGTTCTGATTTTCGAGCACATGAATTCTTTTATGACCTCCTAAAGCCTTACCAGACATAAACTGTTTACCACATTCAGAACACATATGCTTCTTCTCTTCTTCTTCTTCCACATCTCCTTCTAGATCTATACTGTTAGCTCTATCATCATTATCTTCTTCTTCTTCTTCCCTTAGACTGATACTTTTAGGTTCTTTCTCATCATCTTCAGCTTGATCTTTTTCTATGTCTTTTCTCTTTTCAACTATGAATCCAAGTGAGGATCCACAGTCGTCTTTGTAACACTGTTCCATTGCTTTCGAAGCTTGAACCCACCCAAAAAAGCTAAGCTCAGAATCTCTCACAGCTCTCTTAAACTCCACAAGTCGGATGTGATTGCAAAAACGCTTGGGACCAATAAAGTTAATATTTAACCCTAATATTTGAAGACGAGTGTGTACTAATTAGAATTTAAAGATAAGTAGTGAAATACTGAAAACTTTTTTTATGTATTTTCTTATCTCTTGATAAAAACCCTTTGAATCACAGTCAAAGATTTTCTTTTGATGCAAGGATATCTCAAATTAAAAATAAAACCAAATAAATGAAAATCCAAATACAGACTTGATATAGGGTTGTTATTGCCTTATTGGTTTGTGTATTTTAATAGATTTGTAAATTCAAACCAAATTTAATGTTATTGGTTCCATAATTTTAAATATATATGTAAATTCGGTGTTAGTGATTCTATGATTTTAAAATAAATTTAAAATACAAACTAAATCTAGTGTTATTGGTTCTATAATTTTTAAAATATAATTTAAAATCATGTGTTATTCAATAATAATGATTTGTTTAAGGATTTGATTTGAAATGAGATTTTAATGGATTTATAAGATCAAAATACAAATATTGAGTTAAACCTTTTTATTCGGTTTGATTTGTATTATTAGTTCCATTCCATAATCACCATCCACATTCACCCAAACCAACTTCGATATTCTTGATTTCTATAATCACCAGTTTATATCATATGTTTCCACGTCAAAAAAAAATATTTTTCTATTTTTCCCTATTTTATAAAGAATTTCCCCAGGAATTTTTTTTATGATGAAAAAGATTTTGAAGAAAATAATAATGATAAAAACATTATTATAGCCCAAAATAAGCAAAGAGAGCATGACAATCAATTGAGAAACGACGACAACAAACATGTGGAGAGATTCTAGATGTTATGAGAATAACATATGACATATGAAAATGAAAGATAAAAATGAAAACACATGTTTTTTATATTTCTTAATTTTATTATAAACTAAAATTATTATTAATCCACTTCGTTGATTTACAATAATCCATTGATTTGATTTTGAAGTGCATCTGATTTATTTTAAAATTGACTTGTCTGATTTTAGAATCTTTGGATTTACCAAAAATTATCAAATCCAAACCAGATTTCTAAATTTTCTAAATCCAAAACCAATATCCCCACTTAATTGACATAAATTGCAATTTTTACAACAAAACGAAACTAATCAGCTATTAATATTTTCTAATTCATAAGTTCAGACAAATATGATGTTTTTGTTCCAAATAGTGAACTTAGTTTTATTGTCAAAACACTTTTTCATTTGTAAATTAGGATAACTCAATCAATCATAAATGTAACAGCCAAAAATAGGTAATATTACTGAATCAAAGTATGTAAACTTAATATGTGTTTAGTGTATTTTCACAATTAAATATGGGGTCGTGAGATTTGTTTCAGATTTGATCCTACTTGTTGAGTTTGAACAATTTCTGCATTTTTGAATAAGTGGGTCTTTTATTCACTTATATCATTACTCTTAAAGATAAGTGTTATTTAGTTTTACATTCTTTAACCGACTTAATAATTGATTTAGTGTTTCTGAAAATATATGAAAAGTTCAAATGATTTATGAAAAATAATTGTTTATTAAAAAGATGCTAAATTCACATTCGTTACTCTTAAAGATTGTTTATGAAAAATTCAAATGATTTAGTATGTATTTGTTAAATAATTTTCTTTTGCATAATTTATTTTGGTAGTTATCTAACTATCCAACTTTTATGAAAATCATAAATACTAATGAAGTTGAGAATTAGCTAACAAGAGATTAGTAAAAGTATCACTCTTACTAGTCATTCAATTTAAACTTAAAATAACTAGAACGATAAAATAAAATTGGAAGTTCTATGTCATGAAAAAATCTTCCTTACAATCAATGTTTAACAACTTGTTAAATCCATTTAAATTGCACTAGAAAAAAGGAAAAATGAAAAAAAATTGAATCTAAACAAAACACATCAAATTTAGACCTAGAGCAATCCCTAAGTGTGGATTCTCTGGAAAATGTACATTTTAAAAAGCATAACACATCAAACTAAACAAAAGAACAACTTCTAAATCGTATTGAATCTCTATTTGTCGATATGAGATTATGAAACCTAACATGTTGATATCTTGCATATTTACATTGTTTTAATTATCTTTTCTTGTGCACATTGGTCTTTTGGAATAGCATTTACACATGTTTAGGTTGCATTTCCATGCATAAGTCCTTATCAGGTGTTGGAGAGAGTTTCATGATGAACTCTGTGCCCCAAGGAGTGTTTTGATGCCCAAAGAATGTAGATGAGTCGTTGAAGGATCCTAGCGGCCAGGCGTAGCAGCAAATGCTGGTCGCTACAGAAGATATAGCAGAAAACCTGAGGCACCCAAGTACCATAGCGGGAGTGTGTAGCGGGCTAGAGAGACCGCTAGTATTGAAGCGCTTTCTACAGCGGCCAGCCATAGCGACTTCGCGAGGTCGCTATGCGTTCAAGACTTCTAAAATCTCCCAAGTATCCTAGTGGCCACACGTAGCGGGCTGGAGAGACCGCTAGAATTGAAGTGCCTTCTACAGCGGCCAGCCATAGCGACTTCACGAGGTCGTTATGCGTTCAAGAATTCTAGCGGCCACACGTAGCGGGCAAGACAAGTCGCTACAGGCGTAGCAACCTCCGGTAGCGACCTTTTCTAGTCACTACGGAGAAAAATATCTATGTTTTTGTGGGTCAAACCAGGTTTGTTGGGTTGGCCCAGCTCGAGTTTTAGTCTTCTATAAATACTTTTTAGACCAAAATTTGAGATTATCTTGTTTTCTATCTAATCAAAAGCCACTTTTGGGTGAAAGATCTAATCTTGATCATAATTTCTTATCTTTGCTTGATTATCTTGCTCTCTAATCATGTTTAACCTTGAATCATCCATGGTTTTGGGGTTATTCATGTCTATTAGTGAGTAGACTAATCTTGGATTCATGGGCTAGGGTGATTAAGGGTGATTAGAGAAGATCTAGGGTGTTTAGTGTTATATTTACTTGTTTTCTTGTTTGTTGAGGGTTCTCAATGTTATTTTAGTCTTGATCATACTAAAATAGATCTCTAGGCATTTCCTGCCCACAAGGTGTATGATGAAATGCATGAACCAACTCTTCAATGCTTTTAACTTGCTTTACCTAAGAGATTAGTTGCTAAAGGAGTTAAGATTGCTATTGGACTTGTTCTCCATGTTTGCTTTAGTAACATTCAACCTAAGAGATTAGATGCTTGAGTTGTTTTACCAAAAGAACATTCATCTAGAGATAGAGCTTGTTTAGCTTAGTCTCTAGGCATAAGGAAAGTGTTTGATTGATACCTTGCCACCCTTAGATTGGATCTACATCACCCGAGATCAAATGCCTAGCCCCATGAGTCCTCTTGCTTCATATTGAGAAAGAAAGATCATTACTTTATTGCATTAACTTATTAGTTCTTAGTTCATACCATCTTTAAAACCGGATTGCACTTAGCTTAAGCATGAACTTGCATTCCCTTTGCTTTAGAATCACATAGGATTGGTTCGACAATCTTTTATACTACATTGATTTGATCTTGGACCCTTGAAAAGTTCTGCATCAAATTGGCGCCGTTGCCAAGTTCTAGGTTGATTGTGACATTGAGATTTAGTCACTTGCTTGAGACTAAGTCACTTTTTCTTTTATTTTGTTAATGGTTCTCCTTCTTCCTCTCCCTTTGCATTTCAGGTGTATGAACTTGAGGAACAGAGGTTCATCAAGCCTAGTTTCAAGAGTTGAGAACATCAGGCTCACTTTCAAAGGTTGGAGTTTGATATGGAGAATCTGTCTCAAGATGGTGATGCCCTAGGGGGCATTGATCCAAGAGCTGATCATCTTAGACCACAGCGCCAGCCACAACATCCACCACGCCAAGCTCGTGCCATTGGAGCCTATGATGAACCTCACATTAATGGTCATAGGTTAGGAATCAGAGCACCAGCTGTGGAGAACAACAACTTTGAGATCAAGTCAGGGCTTCTTAACACCATAGAGAACAACAAGTATCATGACCTTGCTGCTGAAGATCCTTTTGATCACTTGTACAAGTTTGATAAATATTGTGGCTTGTCCAAGACCAATGGTGTTTCTGAAGATGCATTCAAGTTGAAGTTGTTCCCTTTTTCTTTGGGAGACAAAGCACATCAATGGGAGAAAGCTCTTCCAAGTGACTCTATCACAACTTGGAATGAGTGCAAGAGGGCATTCCTAGAGAAATTCTTCTCTACCTCAAGGACATCCAAGATCAGGAATGAGATCTCTAGCTTTCAGCAGAAGAACGTATAGGGATTTAGTGAAGCATGGGAGAGGTTCAAGGTCTATTGGTCTCAATGCCCACATCATGGCTTCACCAAGGAGAGTTTGCTTAGCATCTTCTATAGAGGAGCTCTACCACAGTGCAAAAACAGGCTTGATACTGCCAGCAATGGTTTCTTTTTGGGAAGAACTGAGGAAGAGGCAGAAGAACTGGTTGAGAACACGGCCAAGAGTGACTCAGTCTACAGTGAGGAGCATGATAGGGTCAACAAAAGTGATGATCAGCAGACAAAGAAAGAGATCAAGTCCTTACAAGACAAGATGGATTTGCTTCTTTCCAACCAAGCTAAACAGGAGCAGATGAACTTTGTGGGTGTTCCTAGTCAAGAGGTTCTTCCTAAGGTCAATGAGGTTGATCGTTTAGAAGGCCAATAGGAGTTGTGCTTCATCAATGCTAATGACACATGGTACAGGAAAGAGCCTAATTTTCAGTACCAAAACAACTATCAGCAAAGACCTTACTACAACAATCAAGAAGGAGGTTACCAAGCCAAGCAAAACTATCCTCAAGCCAACCAGTCTCCTCAGACTCAAGGAAGCTCTTCTAAAGCTCAAGCTCCAGATTCAAGTGTGGATTATATGTTCAAGCAACTCTTAGAATTTCAGGCCAGAAATGAGAAGACCATGATTTATGAGTTCAAGAACATCCATGCAAAGATTGATGGGAACTATTCTGACCTCAACAACAAGTACATGCAACTTGCCTCTCATCTCAAGGCTTTGGAGAGTCAAGTTGCTTATATGCCTTCATCCTCCAAGCAGCCAATGAGGTCTCTACCAGGGAAACCAAAAGAGAACCCCAAGGAGTCTTGCAATGTTGTCTTCTCCACTACTTCTCCAGAGATTGAGCTGAGTGATCGTGAGAAAGAGGAGGATGAGATTGAAAGACTGGTATTTGGAACTGAGTTTGGGGAAGTTGAGAGATTTGTTGTGGCCACAGCTGAAGCACAGATTGTGAAGGATGCTGCCAGGAAGGTTGAAGCAACAAATCTGCAAAGAGCTGAGCACAAGGCTGAGAATCAAGTTGAGAAGAGAGCTGACAACAAGCTGAAAGAGGTTAAGCTAGAGGAAGCCACTGAAGTTGAGCTATCACCCTATGATAAGCTCCTTTTCCCCCAAAGAGTTTTCACCAAAGCTCAGAAGAAGGTGCTCTCCAAGTTCAGGAAAGATCTTAGTGATGTTGGGGTCAGGCTTCCAGAAATCTCGGGTATGCGTGAAACTCATGTCCAGATGATGCTCATCAAGGACATTCTAGACCACCAAGCTGAAGTGGTCGAGCTTTTGGACATCTCCATTTTGAAGATTGATCCACCAATCCCTCCAAAATCCCTCCCTAAGCTTGAGTTTCAAGGGATGTTCACCTTGCCTTGCTACCTTGGTAAGCTCACTTTTGATGATGCTCTTGTTGATTCTGGTGCAAGTGTGAATATGATCTCAATGGAGATGATGAAGAGTCTAGGGATTCAGAGCATGGAGCCAAACACATCTTCCCTACAGTTTGGAGATTCCTCTTCTACAACCCCTATTGGTCTCATAAAGGACTTCCCTTTGAAGATTGGAGCATGCATCATTCCTATAGACCTCACTGTTCTGAAGATGTCTACTGAGAAGAGAGTCTCATTGATCCTTGGCACTCCATTCCTCACGACAGTGGGAGCTTGCATAGACTTTGCCAACAAGAAGGTCACACTCCTAAATGTGAACAAAGCTGTCTCCTATCCACTTCAATCCCCAAAGATGAAAGCTGAGTATTGTGGAACAATCATTTGTGGATCATCCTCCATTGAGAAGACCAAGGCTGAAGGGGTTGGTATTGAGAAAGAAGGTCTTGTTGGAAAGTCCTCTAAAGAGCTGTATGATGAGCACTTGGAAAGTGCTAAAAGGGAGGAGGTGAGTAGAGCGACAAAGGCTGCTCATGACAAGAAGAAGATTGTGAAAGAACCTCATCCTCCACCTCTTGATAAGACTCCTCACACTCTCACTCTCCACCCAATGAAGCTTAAGGATGGGGCCATTGAGTACAAAATCAAGTGCAAGGGAAGGTCTAAGCCATTTTCAAGTGCAAGGGCCATCATCACTCCTCAGCTCCAGAATGATCCAATCAAGCTTCAAGAGTTTCTCTCTCATATCATCACCATCACTCTTGAAAGCGGGAAAGATCCTCCTCCTCCACTCTCCGCTTGAGGTACCACTCAAACCTTTCCATTGTATATACCAGTTTATCTTTGCATATTGCTTTCCTTTGGGTATCTCTCCCTTACTCACACAGAGACTGTGTGATTTAAGTATGGGGGAGGTACCAAGTATTTGATCATGTTTGCTTTGATGAATTTGAGTCTCATGCATTGTGAATACATATATGCATAGAAAAACCAAAAAAAAAAATTGAAATTTTTGAATCATGTAGTTGCATCACTTGCATTCTTAGGATTGAGTTTAGAGCATATAGGATGTATTCACTTGCATATGGAGCAGCTGATTGATATTGCTTTGTATAGAACACTGGTTTTCACTGAATTTGACACCCTAGTTAAACATATCAAGTAGCTTAAGCATCTTTTGAAAGGCTTGCATGCTTCGAGCCTTGAAAACTCTTCTTGAAACTTGTTTGCTTGCTTGATATTGACATTGTTCTTAAGATCAGCTCCAATCTGAACTTGGCTTGAATGAACTTAATCTCTCTTGCATATGGGCATTTGCATACTTGATCATGGATCTCATACACATTTGGGTTATCTTATTCCTTTATATACCAATCTTTGTTAACCCAAATGGCACTTCATACCCTACAACCCTAGCCATTTCTTTGAGACCAAACATTGAATTGCATGAGTGAGGCTTCTTTTGATAGCTTGTTATGTGCAAAATATTGAGAGTATTGGAGGCGACATAGATTTATTCTCATCTCTTGCTAGCATAATGAGCTAGCATTTGGGGATAGTGAGAGGAGTTTATGTGTTCTAAATGTCAATATCTTGGGTTTGGAGAATGAGAAAGATGAGAGAGATGAGCAAAAGGGTATCAATAGTAAAGGAAACTCTAGGGACAAAAAGAAAGTATGAAGGTCTAGATTATGCAACAAAGAACCTTCCCCCTTATAAAAAAAAAAGAGAAAGAAACGGAAAAGAATCAAAGAAAAGTTGCGGAAGGAAATGAAAAAGAGTTAGAGCTTGTAAAAAGTGAATAAAAGTCCCTAGTTAGTTGAGTCCAAAGAAAAAGTGAGTTGTCCATTGGGTGAGTGATGTGAGGAGTTTACTTTGCTTTTGAGATGATGATAAAAGGGTGGAACTTGTTGTCACTTATAAAAGGGGTATAATGATGAGGATGGATCTATGTATGCATGAGTTGCTTCTAATCTTAGATAAATTTTGCATAATGATCAAGCTCCTTGTTTTGAGTGATAACCACCTTTAAATGAAAACATTTGAACCCTTCTCTTCATTCATATTAGACCATGCTTACCTAGCCAAATGATTGAGATCATGTGTCCATTTGTGAGAATTCACCTTGTGTGTGTGTGTGAATCAATGTGAGAGCTGGTTGAAGGAACTTGTTGGTGATAAGTATTGCAACTTGAGTAGAGGCAAAAGAGTATGGATAGGCCTAGAGAAGTTAGAGTATAATAAGGAAGATGCTCATGCTATTCGCTATGTTTCTTTAGGATGTTAAGTCGAGTGCTAGGAAGTGTTACTTTTGGCTATGAGTTCTCACCTTCAAACCTCTTTTCCTTATGAGTTCTTGCAAAGTGATTTGAGGACAAGTAAAGAACACATGTACAACACATAAAGTGAATTAAACCACTAAGACGGTCACACTCTTTATGGACCACTATGATGCATCACGACTTACTAGTGAGTAGTGATGATAGCTGGCTCAAAATTGTTATATTGGCTTAGAGGTATTGCATGTTTGCCAGGACTAGTAGGTACAGTGTGTAGTGTCCATTTTTTGTTGTCCTCCTTTTTTTAACATTAAAAGGTTATATTAATTTAAATGTCCAACGGGATAAGATGATTACAAACGGAAATATATTCGACGATAATACGATAAGCGATGAAAACTAAACCATAATGAAAACTTAAGATAGGAGTGGCCAATCCGTAGAGAAGCTTCATTTGTAATCCTAAAGCCCGCGTTCGAAGGAACGCAAACAAGTCAGATTCAAAACCGAAGTTGAAGAATCTATCCAATGGGTTTTACAGCAGTTGGAAACCGTCTCTAAAGATATCTAGATCGCTAGAGAGAGAGGAGTTGAATGATCTTCCATTAAAATTATTTGGTGTAAAAAAGTAAAGCCGATAATGCCGGTTCTAAAGAACTCACTGGAGGGGACAATAGAAAACCACTTTGAATAAGTAAGTCTTAATCTTTACGTCTACATATTGTATTTGCAATAGCTTGCTGAGACCCGTTGGTGATATATATATATATATTAATCTTTTCACTATCTCTCCAACCAGTATTTACTTCATTGGTCGATTTATATAGAAGAAGATATAATGAGACACACAAAAGTCATATGAATTATCAATTAGAAGGTTTTGAAGTTTCCTAAGATCAAAAGAATGATACAAATAAAACAAATCGTGGGCACACAAACACTCCCTTCCCGCAGGTTGTTACTGGTACATTGCATATATCTGGCTTTTTTTGGCCTCATAACAATTTAACAAAAACCAATAAAGCTGCAAAAATGGTCAGCCAAAGGGGAGAAGAAGCGGTGTTGATGGCTGCGTTTACATCTGCTGCTGAAGCAGGAGACATAGCGGGGCACTCGAGACCTTCTTTACCTCCTTTGCACTGGTTAGCGAAAAGTCCAGGCGGGTATTTACCATAGAGATTGATGTAACTGAACATAGTGGTAGCACAATCGTTACTCAGGTCGTTGAGCTGTTCAGTGTAAGGACACGCAAAGTCCAAAAAGGCGGAACAGCATTCCTTTACTGGGAATTTGGGACCTTTGCACTGGCTTGTTATGATTGTATAGTTCATAAACTTGAAGTTCACTGGACATGCTGTTACCATGAGAAAAGAGAAACCATGTCAAAAAAAACAGAACATTCTTCTAAAAAATCAGTTGCATCTCCCCAAAGCAAGAGCGTAAAGGAGTCAATAAAGAATTGTGATTAGCTGTTTGTATGTAAATGGTTTTAGACTATTGCCATGATCCAGAGGCAAACAAAGTTTTGAAGATCAATACAAAAATTTGTAGAGGTTTGAAGATCATTTATTAAGCCAAACTATACAGATATGACCAATAAGCAAATAATTTGGGTTTGACAAAAAAAAAGCAAATAATTTGAGTCAGAGAACCACGGTCACAAATTTTTACACCAACCGAAACACCCATGTCCACTCGGCTCATTGGCCTTAGACTAATTACCAAAAGTGTAATCTTCAAAGAGTTAAGTACCTCAGGGTAATAACTACAATCTACTTTAGCAATAGAGGACAGGAGATTTGCCGCTGCAGGACTAAAGTTCTTCATACCCTGAGAGTTACCACAAGAGAGATGTTAATAAATCAAGAAAAAAAAAACATTTCATGACACTTTTTAAGAGAATCTATATAGGAGTTTACATACCAGGCCATCAGCATCAAGTATTGTAGTCGTAGTAGTGACACGTCGCTTTGCTGCAATGGAACAGGCAGGGAGCTTCTGTTGAAGAGCCTTTTCGAATTCTTGGACATGGTACTTCAAGTACCGGTCAATGGTTGTAACATCCATAAGCTTACCGGGATGAGCTTTTCCTTGTCTCTCGATATAGATGGGTCTACCATTTTTATCAACTCCATGGTACCCTTGAGGATAGTACATTGTGACTTGGTCCAACTCATTGAAATTGAAATCCTGTTTTGAGCAAGCAAGAAAGCCAAAAACTTTTATTAACTTTCTTTAACAATGTAGGACCATATAATATCCCTTTACTTTACCTGTATAATTTGATCTGCTCCAAATTCATTCCTCCATTTGAGCATTTCTTCCCATGCAGTGACGGTTTTGTCGATGTTGAAATCCATTGTTTTCAGAAACAAGAAGGATCTCCTAACCCTTAGGGGATTAGATAACTACAATACATAGTTATCTTTATCTACAAGTTATGTCCTTATCTCTATACTGATACCTCTACCCTTCAAAATAAGAAGTGAAAAAAATAGACGAAGAAGGAACGGTTATACCACTAATTATAACCAACAGATCTGACTAAGAATAGAACAAAATAAAAACTCACAACACTATGAGGGACATTGAAGGGAGACATAGAGCCAGGGAGAGTTGTGGTGGGCATGGCCATGATGGAGCAGATGTCGTCGTCGGGACTAGACCACCGAGATGAAGATGGAGCAGTGAGGCAAAACCGGAAGGAAGAGTGATTTAGACAAGGAGGGAGGTAATGGTAATGAAGTAGGTTAATAGACGAAGAATGGGACATATTGAGGTATAGATTGGCTTAGGCTTCAAGATGAAGAAGAGAGAGACTGATTGTGAGGGTTTGGTGAAGGAAGACGAGAAGCAGTTTTCGTAGCTGATGCTCTTAACCGTCCTTGAGAGAGAGTGGTGGGTAGTGGGTTTTTAATTTTTAATAATAATTTCATTATTATAAAATATTTCATATTTGGGTTTCTGCTATGATTTGTTGTTTGAGTACAAGGGAGATTATGATTTTGGCTCACTAATCATTACGTAACAATTTTCATATCTAGTTGTAGGATTAATGTGTAAGCAAAAATAATATTTTAAATGGATAATCATTTAACCTTTACATACTTTTTTTTTGTTATAAACAAAAAACAATCAATACATTCTGATCTACCTTGTTCTTAAATAAATGCTTCTCCACACTGTATAGTACCAGACTAATAATGATAATTTGTATCAAATGATATCATCTCATTTGGAAATATGAAATGCTATGTGATGAAAGGAAACAAAATGTGGACAAAAAAAAGGAAAACAAATTACCATTGTTATTAACTTTTAAGCCAAGAAAGTAATGGAAGTTCTTGAAGGTTTTTCATTGGTTCTTCTATGTACTTCTACATTTTTACTGGGTGTATAAAACAGAATTGATAGCAACCCGATGATGATCTACGTTAAATCTATAAAACAAAAGAAAGATGTACAACATGAAGAATTACAGGTAAGAAAATCTTGAACTCTGGTGATGGAACTACCTATGAACAGTGTACCGTGTTATGATCTTCTGCAATAATTGTGTATTGTTTTTTCTTGTAAAACCTTTGTGGCTTCTCTATGTTCACTATTGATCCGTCCAATATAGTTTTGCATGCATAGAAGGAGCTTAAAGCTACTTCTTTTGGAAAGTTACCATACAAAAGAACGCTGCACAGCGGCTCAAGATGCCGGTTAATGTCAGGAAGATGAGGCAACGAGGGAAGTGCTTGATGTTGTAGCCATTCTCCATCAGTGATCCACAGCGAGTGATAAGCCAGACTCCTTTATATCTGAAATATTATATGGAATAGTAAACAACATGCAGAGATGTAATAGGGAGAGATTAAGTTTGCAAACCTTTGAGCGTTTGATACCACAAATGCTTCAAGAGCCCATCTCGTGTAGCACAACTCTGAGATTGACTCTACAATTTTGTTATCGTTTGTACTGGTGGCTATTAGAGTCAGAACCACAGGAAGCAACACTGACCACTGCACAAAGACTAATAATGTGAAACAAAGCTTTCTAGATTTGAGTCTTTAGTATTAGTCACTTACCAGTTGAGCAGGACCAGGTTCAAAAAGTATGGCCAGGGCATAAGCTATGCCAGTTACACAGTAGACAAGACAGATTAGGACAATGTAGTTGTCTCCAACGGACGATCTTGGATTGTTGAAGAAGTAGAACATGGAGAGATAAACGAGAGGCTTGACAATGGTATTGAAGTGATCAACTGTGTCTTTTGCTAGGAAGTAAGCTAGGCTGCTCATTCCTGCTCGGCTTTCTCTCCAGTAGTGTAGTTTATCAAGAGAGAAAGATCTCAATGCAGTAATCTTACATAAGAGAGCTGAAGAGAAAAAAAAATGATAACAAGGGTTAGAAAAAATAAGCAATGTTTGTGGTCAGAAGAGCTTGTAAAGTTTCTACTTACAGACAGCAATGACTGTATATGTATACCCCATGGCACCAAAAGTTTCATCACTCACTTTAGCAAGTGTTCCTAAGCAGATACCCGCAAGCAAAAGTATTAGGTAATCTACAGCTAGTGTCCTTGCTTCTCGCAGTCTCTGTTTACCTAACCTGCAATGCAAGGAAACTGGGTTTAAGAAAGGATTCTATGTCAACTGATTGATATTAATTTTAGTATCTGTACCCCTGCGGAATTGAACCGAACTGAACCAACCCAACCGACATTTTTCGGTTTTCGAATCATTTCTGGTTTTGAGATCGGTTCTGTTTGAAAAACTTTTGAAAGTGATTTTCAGTTCGGTTTGGTTCTCGGTTAGTTCAGTTTTCCAAAAAAAAAAACAAATTAACCAAATTATCTGAATATAACCGAATTAACTGAATTGAACTAACCGAAATAACTGAAGTTAACCAAATATACCTGAATTAGCCAACATTATCTGAGGTGTTAAGAAGTTTAAACCGGAATCTAACCGAAATAAAATTTGATTATTCTTGGTAAAATTTTGAAAACCAAAATTAAGCAAAAAACAAACCGAACCGAATTTTCCGGTAAGATTGTGCCTGAACAGAACTAATCGAAACTGAAAATACCCGACTCGAATAAACCGAAAAAAAAACGAGGTTGCAGGGCTAAGTATTTGAGGGGTTTACCTTCCTAAGAAGTATCTGAACTGCTGATACACACCAGGAACTTGTCTTTGAGACAAGTCACCAGAATTACTGAAGTTGTTCTGCAAGGTATCTTTCTTGATTTCAACATTTGCCTTGACATCTTGCCAGAACTCTCCAGCGAAAGATGTTCCATCATCTCCCACAACGCTCCCGTGAGCACTTCCACCATGAGCAGAGTTCTCAGCAGAAGCCATCCCTTCAATGCTTTTGAGCATGTCCGAAGGAACTGGATACCCATTATGAAGCATCCATCTAACCGGAAGCTGCTTATAGGTAACCCCTGAGCTTGTGCTTGGCTTCAGTATCCCTTCCAATATATCAATGTAGTAATCAGGAGGATTCACACGCTCAGGGACAACTATCCCAAGGCTTGAGAAGTATTCTTCAACTTTCTTGACTGATCCTTGGTAACATATTAATCCACCTTTTGCCAAAAGTATTAGATCATCAAACATCCTAAAGAGAGTGTAGCTGCAGAGAAAACAAAAGATAAAATAAGAACAAGATCTAATCTTCTAAGTAACCAATGGGATGAGTGTATTATGTTGAACCTTGGCTGGTGAACAACCATACAGATATTCACTCCTTCAAGAGCTTCACGGCGCAAAGCTCTAAGAAGTAACTGAGAAGATGAACTGTCAAGACCTGAAGTTGGTTCATCTAATATCAGAAGTGATGGTTCCATCACCATTTCAAGACCAACATTGACTCTTTTCCTCTGACCTCCAGAGATTCCTCTCTTTTCCACAGTACCAACCATAGAGTCTCTGACATGTTGCAGACCTAGTGACTCTATGACTCTTTCCACAACTAAAACCTTTTCAGGCTTAGGGAGATCCGCAGGGAGCCTGTATATATAGTTTCATAAGCTATGTCTAGAAGATGAACTTCATCAATGAAAATGTGGCTTACCTGCATCTTGCACTGAACCAGAGATTCTCCTCCACTGTCAAGTTCCCATGGACTATGTCATCTTGAGGCACAAAGCCAATGATTCTCTTGTAAGATTGAATTGATTCAACTTTGCCGTTTACTAGAATCATCCCAGTCATGGTGCAACCTGCTGCTTTGCCTGTCAAAGCTGTTAGGAAAGTGGTCTTCCCGGCTCCTGAAGGACCCATCACAGCTGAAACACGTCCAGGTGATAGCTTCCCAGTCACACATCTCATGAGATGTTTGTTTTTACCTTTCAGAGTAATAGTAAGATCTTTGAATGCAACTTCAATGGTTGGTCTCTTTCTTATCTCAATGTCATTAGCCATAGAGATGACTCCAGAGAATGTCAAGTTCTTGTTCTGCTCCTGCATAGCCTTCTCCTTTTCAATCTGTCCATAAGCATACCTAAACATCTGGCTCTGCGTATGCAGTGACTTGCCTTTCGGAGCATGTTTTTTAATGTTTTTATCACCAATCTCGAGTTTAAAACCTTCAGTGTCTCCAGGGTTTTGTTCAATGTCTTGTAACATCTCAGTTAGTTTGTTCTTATCCTTCTTCTTTCCCTTTTTGGTTGTGTCTGAGCTTCCTCCTGCCATTGGTGGTAAAGCAGCATCTGATCCAGGCTTTGCTTGGCTTAGACCTCTCATCAGATCAGGCTGTTTCATTGATTTTCTCCTAGAAAATGTCCTTGAAAATGATTGTTGCAGCTCGGTGGCATGCTTCTTTGCAATATCTTTGGCTGATTTCCATTTCTCTTGCGTTTGCGTCTCACGCACGCTTTGTACTGCTTTCTCCCTGGACTTTGCTTGCCTTCTTTCTCTTGTAGCAAGCACTTGATCAGAGCAGTTGTATAATATTATGAGCAAGAAACCTAGCCCAGCCTACATATATAGACATAAGCCAAAGACTCAAAACTGTTTGGAAATAAACTAAGAGGTAAATGAGGAAGATCTGTTATGTATGGCTCACAAAAAGCATGATTCCATATGCTGTGATGTTCTGATTTGTTGATCTTGGATTGCATGTTGCCAGCTTAAAACAATCTGCAAATGCATCAGAGAAAAGAAACCTTTAAGTTTTCCTATACTTCCAACTTAAAATCAATTGGCGATAAGTGGATTCATTCAAGTCCTCATGTCTCATCGAAACTCCCGTTGTAATAGTAACAAAGAGGATCACTCACTTTTTTCAGCAGTAGAACCTGTCCTGCAGAAATGTCTGGAGCAAACAGAAGATTAGTTTTATCTGATGAATCTCAAAGCAAGGTTATCAAAATAATTCTTACCCTCTAGTACAAGGAAGCTTGTCAATAGTTGAAGGACAAAAAGATCCAGCTGAACAGAAAACTTCACTGCTACTAACAATATCAGCCCATATATCAGCACCACCACAAGTATGATTTGGCTGTCCTGAAGGAAGCTGGTAATGATATCTGCAAACACAACAATCATGATTCTAGTCTTTACATACAAAACAAAACGTAGAGACATAAAAGTGAAAGAACAAGACATACGGGTCGCATAGTCCTGTTGTTCTGTTCAGCTTAGCTTCTGGACAATAAGCTCCCAAAGGACAAGCTTCATAACATTGGGAGGTAAAAACAACATTATAAAAAAAGGAAAAGATTCTTGAGAGTTTTGAATGTTCTGTAACTTACGTATCATGCAAGTAATCCCACGAGGGCAGAAGAAACCTGCGCAGCAAGGCGCACATTGCTGAGTTCTCACAGGAACGTTTTTATCGTCTTTAAGGTCAACTTTAACGTCTTTGGCAGTACGACAAGCCCATCCAGGTTCACATCCAGACATCCATGAAGATAGATTGCAGTTTTTGTTCGGTTTTAAGTAATTAGTAGCTCTCTTTGCACCTCCTAATAATCCATTGAAGTATATCCTCACTTCTGCAGCTGTACATATCCTCTGCATCATGTCACCTATTCCCATACCATAAAAAACATCAACAAAAATGTATATATTTAAATTTCTTTTATTTGTTGTACCAATGACACAGAGGACATGTACCTTTTGTGGTTTTACCACATTTATTTAAGAAGCCTGGCTTGGAAGAGAAGTTAAACGCTTCATTATAATCTTCTTTTCTGCAACACACAGGATTTTTTTTTTTTTTCATTGGTTTGTTAGTTTTTTTTTTTTTTGACAAGGAAAACAATAAGGACAAGATGTTAACTAACACATTGGTGATGCAGAAACCGAGTTCTCGTTTGATGTCATCCTCAAAAACTTCTGTGAGATTGGATATTTTGTCGAAGACGAATTGGTTATAGAGGCGATTGGCTGCTGGATTATCCAAGCTACTATCATCTTGACATATTACTCCTCGATGAAATATAAAGACAAGAGAAACGAAGAACGAAACAAATGTTTCTTGAAAACATAACTTTCTCCTTCCCATTCCAGAGTTTTCTTGAAATACAGTGATACAGATTTGAGATCAGGACGGATCAAGGGAACATTTAGATTATTGATCTGTTCTTGAGATTCGATAGAGAATTAGGGTTTGTTTTGTTTATTTTTTTTCTTTTGAGGGGAAGATTGTGTTGTTTTCTTGTGAGTCAAGAAATATGGTGGAGAGGAAGACATGGCGATAAATGAGGAAGAGGGAGAAAGACAGAGAATCGTTGGACTTTCTCTAACTCGTGTTTTGGTAATGTCAAGTTTTATCACAACTCAAAATAGCTTTGGAATGGCTTTGTGTTCATGGGAACTGATCCGATGTTTTTTCTCAACTTTGATAATATTAAATAATACCATAATCGTCAACATCTCAGTCTTTTAATAATTAAAAACAAAATTTTTTAATTGATAAGTTCAAACAAATATGATGTGTTTGGTTTCAAATCTATTCTATTAAAACACAAGTGTGACCTATTGATGTTAGTTGAGTCCAACAAATATTTTAGTTATCATATCAAAAGGTAGGTATCATGAAAAATATTTGTTGGACTCAACTAACATCAATATGTCACACTTGTGTTTTAATAGAATAGATTTTTTTTAAATTACGCAAATACGTTTGTTGATAAAAACACAAGTATGATTACAAAAAATACATATATATTACAAGGAAAGAAACAAATATATAAATTTAATTTTAAATAATATATACAAAAAAATAATATACCCGCCCTCCGAAGACGAGTCACTCTCTAGTGATTAGTAAAGTATTTGTATAATTGTATTGAATTTATTATATCGTTAAATTATACATTTGTGTCATAGCCTTTAACACGTTAATATGGTACTTTATTTTCAAACTGTTATTTTATTAAAAAATAACAAAATATTGTTACAGTTTTGTTTAGTAAAAAAATAGTAATTAAATAGATAGATTAAATAAATAAAATAAAAATAAAAATTAAACATGATTTAATTTCGTATATAATTATAATTACATTATTATTACACATAATAATTTGTATACCAATTATAAATGAATTATGTAAATCAAACTTCATGGCCCAATTTTAATGGGTTTTGTAAATTAAATGTTTATGGCCCAAATATATTGATGAAGTTAGGCTAACTGATGCGGTGGTTATCGTATAAAGTTTGTATTTTTCTTATATACAGTTATCATATCAAAAGGTAGGTATCATGGAAAATATTTGTTGGACTCAACTAACATCAATAGGTCACACTTGTGTTTTAATAGAATAGATAGACTTTGATTTACATAATTCATTTATAATTGGTATACAAATTATTATGTGTAATAATAATGTAATTATAATTATATACGAAATTAAATAATGTTTAATTTTAATTTTTATTTTATTTATTTAATCTATCTATTTAATTACTATTTTTTTACTAAACAAAACTGTAACAATATTTTGTTATTTTTTAACAAAATTTACTAAACAAAACTGTAACAATATTTTGTTATTTTTTAACAAAATAACAGTTTGAAAATAAAGTACCATATTAACGTGTTAAAGGCTATGGCACAAATGTATAATTTAACAATATAATAAATTCAATACAATTATACAAATACTTTACTAATCACTATATTATTTATTTTGTATATATTATTTAAAATTAAATTTATATATTTGTTTCTTTCCTTGTAATATATATGTATTTTTTGTAATCATACTTGTGTTTTTATCAACAAACGTATTTGCGTAATTTAAAAAAATTATTAGTAAAGTATTTGTATAATTGTATTGAATTTATTATATTGTTAAATTATACATTTGTGCCATAGCCTTTAACACGTTAATATGGTACTTTATTTTCAAACTATTATTTTTTTTTAAAATAACAAAATATTGTTACAGTTTTGTTTAGTAAAAAAATAGTAATTAAATAGATATATTAAATAAATAAAATAAAAATAAAAATTAAACATGATTTAATTTCATATATAATTATAATTACATTATTATTACACATAATAATTTGTATACCAATTATAAATGAATTATGTAAATCAAAGTCCATGGTCCAATTTTAATGGGTTTTGTAAATTAAATATTTATGGCCAAAGTATATTGATGCAGTTAGGCTAACTGATGCGGTGGTTATCGTATAAAGTTTGTATTTTTCTTATATACAATTATCATATCAAAAGGTAGGTATCATGGAAAATATTTGTTGGACTCAACTAACATCAATAGGTCACACTTGTGTTTTAATATAATAGATTTTTAAAAAATTACGCAAATACGTTTGTTGATAAAAACACAAGTATGATTACAAAAATACATATATATTACAAGGAAAAAAACACATATATAAATTTAATTTTAAATAATATAAAAAAAACAAATAATATATCCACCCTCCGCCCTCTGAGTGCGGGTCACTCTCTAGTAATGAACTTAATTTTATAGCCAAAACACTTCTTCATCTGTTAGAGTAGGATTGGTCAAGCAATCATAAATGTAACAGCCAAAAAAGTAATATTATTGAAACAAAGTATGTAAACTTAACATGTGTTTATTGTGTTTTCACAATTAAATATGGGGTGGTGAGATTTGTTTCAGATTCGATCCTACTTGTTGAGTTTGAACAATTTCTGCTTTTTTGAATAAGTGAGTCTTTTATTCACTTATATCATTACTCTTAAAGATAAGTGTTTATTTAGTTTTACATTTGTTCACCGACTTAATAATCGATTTATTTTTTATGAAAATATAAGAAAAATTTCATTTGATTTATGAAAAATAATCGCTTATGAAAAAGATGCTAAATTCAGATTCGTTACGGTAAAAGATAAGTATTTATGAAAAATTCAAATGATTTAGTATCTATTTGTTAAATAATTTTCTTTTGCATAATTCATTTTTTTAGTTATCTAATAATACAACTTTATGAAAAACATAAATACTATTGAAGTTCAGAATTAGCTAACAAGAGATTAATAGAAGGATCACTCTTACTAGTCGTTCAATTTAAACTTAAAATAACTAGAACAATAAAATAAAATTGGAAGTTCTATAAATCATGAAAAAAATCTTCCATACAATCACTGTTTAACAACTTGTTAAATCCATTTAAATTGCACTGGAAAAAGGAGAAATATAACAAACTGAATCTAAGCAAAACATATCAAATTTTGACCTAAAGCAATTCCCAAGTGTGGATTCTCTGGAAAATGTACAATTTAAAAAGCACAACACATAAAACTAAACAAAAGAACAACTTCTAAATCGTATGGAATCTCTATTTCTCGATATGAGATTATGAAATCTAATGTACAACACATAAAGTGAATCAAACCACTAAGACGGTCACACTCTTTATGGACCACTATGGTGCATCACGACTTACTAGTGATGATAGTTCGCTCAAAACTGTTGTATTGGCTAAGAGGTATTTGCATGTTTGTGAGGACTTGTAGGTATAATGAGTAGTGCTCATTATTGATTGTACTCCTCTTTTGAACATTAAAAGTTTATAGCGATGACAACTAAATCATAATGAAAATAGAAAAGCTTCACTTGTAATCTTAAAACGTGCATTCTAAAGAATGCAAAGAAGTAAAGAATGCAAAGAAGTCAGACTTAAAACCGACGTTGAAGAATCCATCCAATGAGTTTTAGAGCAGTTGAAAACCGTCTCTAAAAATGTTTAGATCACTGGAGAGATGAATGATCTTCTATTAAAATTCTTTGGTGTACAAAAGTAAAGCCGAGAATTCGGATTATAAAGAACTCACTGGAAGGGACAATAGAAAACCATTATGAATAAGTAAGTCTTAATCTTTACGTCTACATATTGTATTTGCAATAGCTTGTTGAGACCCCGTGGTGATTTACATATACTAATCCTTTCACTATCTCTCTAACCAGTATTCACTTCATTGGTCGATTTATATAGAAGAAGATACAATGAGACACACAAAAGTCGTATGAATTATCAATTAGAAGGTTTTGAAGTTTCCTAAGATCAAAAGAATGATACAAATAAAACAAATAGTGGGCACACAAACACTCCCTTCCCTCAGGTTGTTACTGGTACATTGCATATATCTGGCTTTTTTGGCCTCATAACAATTTAACAGAAACCAATAAAGCTGCAAAAATGGTCAGCCAAAGAGGAGAAGACGCGGTGTTGATGGCTGCGTTTACGTCTGCTGCTGAAGCAGGAGACATAGCGGGGCACTCGAGACCTTCTTTACCTCCTTTGCACTGGTTAGCGAAAAGTCCAGGCGGGTATTTACCATAGAGATTGATGTAACTGAACATAGTGGTAGCACAATCGTTACTCAGGTCGTTGAGCTGTTCAGTGTAAGGACACGCAAAGTCCAAAAAGGCGGAACAGCATTCCTTTACTGGGAATTTGGGACCTTTGCACTGGCTTGTTATGATTGTATAGTTCATAAACTCGAAGTTCACTGGACATGCTGTTACCATGAGAAAAGAGAAACCATGTCAAAAAAAACAGAACATTCTTCTAAAAAATCAGTTGCATCTCCCCAAAGCAAGAGCGTAAAGGAGTCAATAAAGAATTGTGATTAGCTGTTTGTATGTAAATGGTTTTAGACTATTGCCATGATCCAGAGGCAAACAAACAAAGTTTTGAAGATCAATGCAAAAATTTGTAGAGGTTTGAAGATCATTTATTAAGCCAAACTATACAGATATGACCAAAAAGCAAATAATTTGGTAAGCACCAAGAAATCAAGATTGTAACTCAAAGATTTGGGCAATGAAACTGTATAGTTTATGGATCCATATAGATGCAGGAAACGTTACTAGATACAGCAGGATTCGTTTGTATATTATTGTAATATGGAAGTTTTACTAAGATCTTATCATACTTCAAATAGAATCAATTTGAAGGATCAAAACAGAAATAAATTGAGGAAAGAGAGATTTAAAAGAGAACTTACTTTTCTTGGTCTGAAGTAGGTTTCTTCCCGTAACCAAAGCCTGAGATCCGAACACACCATCTGCAATAAAAAGACAAGAAAGTTACCAAATTAAATATTTTCATCCTAAAGATTTGAATATTCGAACAGAGATTGAAGAAATAAATCTTTTAAAAAAAAAATAAAAAAAATGTACCTGAGATGAAACTGGCGGATGAGAAAGATGGGAATATTGAGAGTAGAAGACAGAAGAAAAGAGCTCCAGAGACGAACTTGAGAGACATGATTCTTTGTAGTTACACAAGTAACGAAGAGATCTGATAAGAATCAGAAAGACGACTTGGTGGAAGACGAGATATGCCGCACCACGAAGATAGAGAGGCTGAAAACTAAAACGTATTAAAATAAATAAATATAAAAAGAGAGAGCGGTGGATGAGATATTAAATTATTTATTTTGTTGACATTAGATTACAGGCTTTACTTTACAGCCTAGAAGAACGCTGAAACTATTTGAGTGTCGGTCTCATTCTTCAAAGTCACGTTCCTAACCGGTGACGTTAAGCGTATGTATATATATACGTTTTCTCATTAATTCGTAAAACTCTAAGAGCATCTTTAACCCTAAGGTTCTGAAATTTTTTTTTTCTGATTTAAAAAAAATAAAAATTAAAACCTAACCAATTGTGGACCGTCACGTGTCAGTGGAACCCGCGAACAGTGAGCTCTTAGAGAAATGATTTAAGAACCAACTCTTAAATTTTTTGTGGATCCCACCTCTTAAGAACCCACCTAGGAACCAAGCTCTTAGAAAAGAGGTGGGCTCTTAAGAGCTGGGGATAATCATGCTCTGACAGATTGGGGTGGGAAGCTATGCAAGTAAGATTATTTGTAAATGCGCAATTAGGTGAGCAAGTTGGCCGCTTACTCAACAGTGTTTGAGCTAATGTATTCACTCTTTATCCATCCACATCTTTCACATACATGCAATGCAACGCATGCAATAATATATTTGTACATAGTCATCATAAACTGAGGTTTTTCAGCTACAAACTTAAATGTTTATATTACTTCCCGCACACACGGAATGTTTTAAAGAATTGTTTACAAGAAGAAAA
Source organism: Brassica napus (assembly GCF_020379485.1). Classification (NCBI taxonomy): domain Eukaryota; kingdom Viridiplantae; phylum Streptophyta; class Magnoliopsida; order Brassicales; family Brassicaceae; genus Brassica; species Brassica napus. The sequence continues at coordinate 7,256,746 of NC_063446.1, forward strand.
AATTCCCAAATATCTGTGTATAGAATTTTTTCATTCTCTCAGTTCTGTAAATAAATATATAGTAACAATATGTATCCATAAGGTTATGTCCCAAAGCTTCAGATGCAGCATCGCTTTCTTTGCTGCAAGACATAAAAGAACAGAGTCTCAACTACCAATGAACTTGAACATGAAAAAAAAAAACAATTCAGTAATTATATCAGATTTTAACTCCTGTAACCAAAAACACAAGAACATACAATCACACAAATATGATCAGATGTTGGATATCTTTTTTAAAAAGATCAAATATGATCAGATGTTGCAAAATTTTATGCTTAAAAAGGAGAGAAAAAGAAACATTGAGTGAGCTTACTTCTTCGTAATGAGAGTCAAGCTGTTCTGTGATCTGAAGTTGTTTTGCTAACGTTAAATGTAATACCTGAAACACATACAACGTAGATATGTGTTTATATGATGATAAAAGCATTAAACCTTAATAATAGTTACAAGGTCAATATCAAGAAGTGTACGTACTGATTGGGTTTTGTCGAGATCAAGTTCTAGAGACTTGATCCTCTCGAGAGTTCCAGTTAATAGCTTCTCATTTTCGTCCGGGGTCTTTACAGGGATTCTACTAATCTCTGTGCATTCTTTCTCCAGCTTCTTAAGACGATCCAAACACTGAAGAACAATCTCTTTGTTTATGGATGAATCTGAGACATGGACACGGTTATGTCTTTGCCAGTATCCGAACAATAAGAAACTAAAGAGATCAAAATATAGCTTTAGTGGAAAGGCTATTAGTATTGTCACCAAGTGAACGATGTTCACGCCTTTGGTTTTCTCTCTAAGAACACCAAACCGTGATATCTGACCACCATAAAATGTGACAATGATACATTTGAACATGTAGTTGCGTAACACAACACTAACGAAACAAAATATGAGTGAAAAAGAAACACACCTTCTCTTCTTGATGTATTTGTTGAACAAGAGTTTTCAGAGCTCGTGTTAAGTAATTGGGGTTGAGACCATTCTCCTTGAGCCGGTTCCTGTGAATCATGATCTCTTACATGAAGAGGAGCTTTTGTAGTTTGTGGTATGGGATTCACTTCCATGTGATGTACTAGCTGCAAAACAAGACAAGATAATATTATAGCTCAACTTATTATGACAACTTCATGAATCTAATAAACAAAAAAACAGACAAACAAGAATTAGATGCCTCGGCTATTTCAGGATCATTCCATGGTCCTTTGTTAGACCTCAAGCACCCTCCTTCGTTAGCACATGTGCATACGCCTCCCAAGAAATCTGGAAGTTGACTGCACTCCAGAGTATATAAAAGCAGTAAATGATAATGTTAGTGTACTCACCAAAACTTGAATGACATTTATCTATTGGGACAACACTTAAGAAGCGACCTGAAAAAAAAAAGAATTAACCTGGAATCAATTGTTTCAAGTAACTTTGACAAGGACTTTGGCTCCAAAACCTGAGTAACACAAGCAATAAATTAGTAGCTGTTGACAATAAATAGAAGAATAAACGATAATACATTACTTGTATCTTTGCAATAGTCACAGGATCAAGAAACTTCTGTGCGGCAGGCCAAATCAAACTCCTGAATCCAAATCCTGCATTGACAATGAACATTCTATGCAAAGTCTGCAAAGAGTCAGAGACCACAATTACAAACTTTTACACAAACCGAAAACACCCATGTCCACTCGGCTTATTGGCCTTAGACTAGTTACCAAAAGTGTAATCTTCAAAGAGTTAAGTACCTCAGGGTAATAACTACAATCTACTTTAGCAATAGAGGACAGGAGATTTGCCGCTGCAGGACTAAAGTTCTTCATACCCTGAGAGTTACCACAAGAGAGATGTTAATAAATCAAGAAAAAAAAAACATTTCATGACACTTTTTAAGAGAATCTATATAGGAGTCTACCATACCAGGCCATCAGCATCAAGTATTGTAGTCGTAGTAGTGACACGTCGCTTTGCAGCGATGGAACAGGCAGGGAGCTTCTGTTGAAGAGCCTTTTCGAATTCTTGGACATGGTACTTCAAGTACCGGTCAATGGTTGTAACATCCATAAGCTTACCGGGATGAGCTTTTCCTAGTCTCTCGATATAGATGGGTCTACCATTTTTATCAACTCCATGGTACCCTTGAGGATAGTACATTGTGACTTGGTCCAACTCATTGAAATTGAAATCCTGTTTTGAGCAAGCAAGAAAGCCAAAAACTTTTATTAACTTTCTTTAACAATGTAGGACCATATAATATCCCTTTACTTTACCTGTATAATTTGATCTGCTCCAAATTCATTCCTCCATTTGAGCATTTCTTCCCATGCACTGACGGTTTTGTCGATGTTGAAATCCATTGTTTTCAGAAACCTAGCTAGTGTAAACAAAAATATTAGAGACACAGCATCAAAGACAAAAAAAAAAAAAATTCACTACTAGTTTACCTCAAAAGCATATGATAGTCATCATGCCTTGGAGGCAAAGAATGTTTGTTAAGAAGCTCTTGGCGCAATTTAAGAACAATCTTCTCATCATTCTCGTCCCTAACATCTTCAATGGAACAGCTTATGAGTTTCTTTGCCGGACTCCCAATTCTCGATCGTTCATCCTCTGAATCTGATAACTTGTCTGTTGTATGTCCACAACCTCCTGCAATATTATATGTACATAGTGCAAAAATGGTGACCATAAAGTTTCTGATGATCATATTATTTTCATTAAAAGCTCAAATGAATACCTGACATGTTTAGAATCCGTCAAAAACGTCTTGATACGCTATTGAATTCGGCTGTGCCACCGAACTAAAAAGCAAAGAAACAAATAATCCTCCGTCTCCGAGAAATGTAAATTCCTCGGAAAGGAGCAACGGAGTCCAAGTCGATCGTAAAATGAATCCCTACAAAACCCTAAACCGTTCCTTTTTAATTCAGTGTTAACCCTAAATAGTCGAACTATCGACACATTTTTATTTTAAAATTAGTAACAAAATGTGTAACATAGAACATTGCTGATACCTCTACCCTTCAAAATAAGAAGTGAAAAAAATAGACGAACAAGGAACGGTTATACCACTTTTACTATACAAAGAGCAAGAACCGGTCTTGAAAAATTTAAAGACTATTGATTAGCGCTACACTAATGAAAACTTTATGGTAATTTGTGGCCAAAAATAAAAGACCGGAAGCATGTGCTTCCTTTGCTTCGTCCAAGGACTAGGACGGGCAACCCTCGTCGTTGTGCAAATCAAATACTTGTCCTTGTATATCAAGAGCCATAATAATACTAGTATTCTATAATTTATCAGTTCTTGCAAATCGTCTCACCCACAATAACAAATTTCTTTTAATTCCTCAACCCAACCTATAGATTTAGTTCAGTTTCTTTCTAAATTTGCTTGGTATAAAAATTAAAAACTAAGCTAATAGGGTCATCAAACCATAAAAATAGGAGTACGTTTTTAAGATTTCTTTTTTGGTTAAAGTTGCAAAACTCACCGGACCGAGCTCATTTGAATGGTGGCTTAACATCGAACTCAATGTTTTCTGTTTCCATTTTTCACTTTGAAAATGAACAAATAAGCATCCTACTTCTTGAATACAAAAGTACCTAAATCATATAGAGAATTTTTTCAGAGAAAGCCGTACTTATCGCCAATATCGAAGAACAAGCTGTCTTTCACTTTACTCGGTTGTTCTACTCTCACGACTTTTCTAGCTGGACAAAAACCATAAAAGCCAATAAGAATCACACACCGTACTAAACCCTGTCAAGACTTGTATTCTTCATTCAACACTATCAAAGAAAGAGCGACTCATCATAATCATAACAGCCCTTTATTGGCTTTAAAGCAGTGCAAGCTCTCAAAATGTCTCAATATAAAAGCTCATGTACACAAACCAACACACGTCTTAAGATGATGATAAAACTAATAAAGCAACCAAGTAAACGCCACACTCTGTTTTTTTTTCAATCTTATTTCTCATATTCTTAGACAATGCGCAATGTATTGGTGCGGATTATTATTGCCAATCATCATCATCCCATTGCATACTTCTGGGTCCAGGATCGGGCAGTGCTCTCGTACTTGACTCGGTCTGTCTTGTAGGTGTGAGCTATTTCTGGAACCAGAGGATCATCAGGGTTTGGATCTGTCAGCAGTGAGCATATCGAAAGAAGGACCTGTGGAAAAGCCAACACCAACCTCTTTTAACACTTAAGCATATGCAAATTGAAGAATCTATTAGTCTATCCACGAAAATATCTTCAAGCAAGTCGCCAATGCATGATTATAAAATGGAAATCGGATGTCATGTCATCAATATATTGATTATAAAAGCCTTAACCATAAGTAACTCCTAATAAAAGAGATGGCACCTACAGAATTACTGAACTAGTACGTATCATGACTACTTAGACCATGCTCAATCATTGGTTCAAATAATCACAACAGAGGAAGTGGGCAAAGGCGTGATGGTAACTAACAGACACACGAACATAAGAGTGGAAAACAGAATGACGAGATTGAACAATCATGGAAATGAAACACAATGAAGATCACCTTGGATATGGTAAGCGCAGGGCTCCACTGCTCTTTCAGAATGTCAAGACAGATGCTGCCATTGCTGTTGATATTCGGGTGGTAAACCTTGGTGCGGAAAGAAACCTGCATCATAAACAATCATAGATGATTGAACACTACTCGCTCTAAGCAAAAGGGTGGGTGATAAACTAATTGAATGAGCTCCAGGAATAAACATAACAAGCAACTACAGGACATTTTTGGTACCTTTGGTGGCTTGAAGGGGTAATCTGGTGGGAAGTGAATGGAAACAAGAAACACACCTCCGGAGAATGGGCTATCAGTTGGACCCATGATAGTCGCTTGCCAGTGGAACATATCATCACCCACAGGACCTAAAACAACACCATCAATTTCATTATAACCTAAATAACTCATACTGTAACTTTTGAGTTTGATAAATTTAGCTACTGAATCTCTCTAGAATACAAGATCCGAACTTTAGAATCCAAAAAAAAGAAAGCTCAAAGATTACAATAAACGGTGAAAAACAACATGATACTGACCGGCACTGCATGAGACTGGAGGATCCCTTTGGAGGTCCCTAAGCTCCTTGTTGATTCTTTTTGAAGCCATCTTGAACTGTACTCGCTGCTTCCAGCTACAAAACAATCCAAACTCTCATCAAGATTTAGAATTTCAATAATATATTACATTTATAAAACCACAAACACTACACAACAGATATTCATATAAACTACTAAGGAAAATACTATTAAATAAAAATAAAAAAAAAAGACTCATGCAAGTTAGTTAATCTGGCGATGATAAACCACCTGAAGAAATCTATCGAAATCAAGTGGATGATAATGCAATCAGAATCTAAGTGAAGATGTTGTTATTAACTAAAGCCAAGCAAACAAGCAGATCAGATATGCTATTGATCAAACAGAGGTAAATCATCTAACGATTCAGGAATCTTAAACAGAAACTGCCGCATCTGCGACATGGATCGACGCAAAAGATTCCGAAAGAAAACAAATCGAGAGAGGAGAGATCTACGAAGATGATCGGTGAGCTGGGAAACGATGATCAGATCGAATCGAGATTTTTCGTTGAGAACTAAATTGTGACCTTTACCTACCTAACCTTTCGTAGGGTTTTGATTTGATCTTGGGAAATCTCAAGAGGTTGTTGATTCGAAGCATTCTTTTCGCTTTAAATAGATTCCTCTTCCGAGCGCTCAAGCTTTGCCACGTAGCGCGAGCTAGATTCCGTTACGAGCCCATTATGAGGCCCAATCTAATTGTGTAATTATTTGGATAGTTGCCTTTATTCCAGTGTCTATCATCATCATTCACATTTGTGCAGCTAAGTAGTACACACTTTATGCCAGTGCTATCATCATCATTCATCCTTTGGATACCATTTGAGGGTTCACAGTATATAATATCTTATTAGTTTTACTAACTTTTAAGAATGTTCCAGATATCTCAATAAATTGACTTTTTGAGTTTGTGAATAAATTTGGTAAACTGAAAAAGCTATCTTGCATTACAAGAAACTGATCTTGGTGTGTTTATCAATCATCAATTAGCTCCTAAAGTTTGTTGGCAATGATCTTTAAAGAAAACCAACGGTTCATCACTAAACCGGATGATTAATTTGATTGATCAACCGATTTAAGGATCCATTTAAAACCGATTGTTGACTAATCAACCCAACTAATGGACTAGTCTATCAAATTTTGAAAATAGAGTTGATATGTAACGTATAAAATGTTATTGCAGTAATAAAAGGTGAAAAATACTCGAGAACACAGAACATGATAATGAAACAAACTTCACTTTCACGTTTATGTATCCCAAAACATATTATCATTACCAGACAGACAGGCAGACAAAACTTATAAAATTCTCTTGTAAATTGGAACCCAACTTTTCTAAAGAGTAAAAACAACAAAATAAGTTGACAAAAAAAAACATTATTTTTAAAAAACAAGCACAAAGACTAGGAGAGAGATAGAGACTCATCATGCCTAGTGTTTCCTTGAAATGTTTTCATCTGATCTCTCTCCAGAACAATGATAAATAGACCCAAAAAAAAACACATTATAATCATATATACAGCAACACTATTCCAGGGAGAATGAGAACAGTACTGCGGAGTCGATAGAGGTTTGGCCTTTCTGCGTCAAACTGGATCGGTTTCATATTCCTTGAGATGTGGGAGAGATCACAACAACAAAACTGTGTTTTGAGGCATTTGTTTTCTACACTTCTCTTGTTTTGGCTCTCTTCATACAGAGGCTATTGTAAGGAGAAACAGAACCGGACATTGGAGATCCTTCTTCACGAAGAGTTCCATTGAGCAATGCTAGCTCTCTCAGCTGCTGTTTCTTGTAAAAGTCATGTGTCTCCTCCTGAAAACATAAACCAAAGTGTCAAAACTTAAATGATACTAGTATCATTAGCCGGTTTGAGACTAAAAGGTGAAGAAATAGATGAGAAAACAAACCATAGGAGTAAGAAGTTCATCTAGTACTTCACGAGCTTGCATGAGACGTGCATCGACTATTTCAATAGGTAACTCAGCTTCGACTAAGATATGCAGTGGCTCACTTAAGTGCTCAAATCCAGGCTTTCCTCTCATCATTTCCTCCTACAAGAAGACACATATTTAACGAACTGAACAAAACATTGGACTGTAAATACAAAGGAAGATGTCAAGGAAAATAACAAAAACCTTATATTGATCTTTGATACTGCCTCTTCCTCTTATAAGAAAACGGCAACCAGTACTTGCTTCAACTCTCTTTAGGGAGTTTCCTCTAGGTCCCAGGAGGCGACCAACGAAATTGAACTGTCATAACGAAACATGTAGAGTTATATTCCACCAAACAATATATATATATTTAAGTATATTCTGAGTGTAGACATGAGTGTTCATACATTTGGATATTCGTCGACTGGAATATCGATCCTGATTGTTCGCTTGGCGATCAGACCAGACGGACTACCAGGTGAGTTATGCCAGTTTGGTCCGGGAGACGATGGAACAGATTTCTGCATATGATCAACCAGCACTATTTAGAAGCCACATCAACCTTAAAGCAGAAGCACATATTAATCAACAAATAGTAGCAACATTAATATTAAAAAAACAATATCTTTGCTTCCTCTCCATAGAAAGGAGAGTCAATGCAACCTGTAGCTGCTATATCCTAATAAAATGCATAGACAGTGATCATGAAAATATTTATAGTAAGCACATCATCATTTCCACTCTGCTGGCTATCTATTATGGCTCGCGAGGATAGTGGAGTTTCTAGTTAGTGTTAATCTAAGGATATACGGTGTTAGCCCATGATACCTGTCATTATAAACTAGGACTAAAAGCAGAGTCAAATATGTCATGTCAGCAAAAATTAAGTCAACAAAACTTGTATTGAAGAGGTATGAATTAGATGTAAGAAAGTTATGTTAATGGTTAGTAGTCATACTTCTGATGGAAACTGCGAGGCCCATCCGCTCATGTCAGCTCTTGCATTCTGATATATCCCTCCAGGGTTAGTGTGGTCAAGGCCACTCTGGCTTAAAAATGTGGCATTCTCCAACAGTGTGGTTACACGCAAAATCTCTGTTCCAAAAAATGTCAATTTCCAAGAGCAAGACGCACCAGTTAGAGATTAGTCAACAAATCAGTCATCAGTACACCAATGAACGGTGTACATCACTGTTAATTGAGTTAGCAAAGAACAGTATTTTTTTCACTCTAGTTAAAAAGAATGACAGAAGTCACTCTAGTCAAATGTTAACATGTTTTAAATCTAAATTGTAGTCTCCCTGTGACTAGTAAGATATTTACAGTCTAGGATTATTCAAACATTTTGTTATATAGTTTCCAACCGCTAGCAATAATAGCAGCAGGAGTTAAGTGTTTATCAATAGTATGAGAGCTTCATAGTTATAAAGTAAGCAATGACAATGTAAGAAACAGAAATGCTCACCATGGTTCAGTAGGCGACATACATGCGGAAGCACAGGCAAGAATGGAGTAAGATTACGACGCTCTGCGAGTAACTCTGAAAGATACCTGCCAAAACAGAAGATATCCAAAATCAGTCAAGCCTCAAAGACACATCAAACTTAAGGGAAAATCCACTTTAAAAAAGTTCATCATGATCAAGAAACCAAATACACTTGTTAAATCTGAGATTCAAGTTCACACTCCTTCAGTGAGGTGGATCTAGTCATTCTTCTTACAAAAAACTGTGACTTTAATAGTTTCATAAGTCAACAACACAACTCAACAGTAAGAATAGTCAATGATCTATAAATCTATCATACCACCTGATGCGTACACGACACTAACACAAAAAAAGTCAGATTTGAGATTAACTAATGAGATCTACGGATTGACATCGGCAAAACAAAGATTAAACCATACGTCATCAGATTCATCAACCACCATAAGATTCACAAAGTAAAGAGGAAACAAACAAACAAAAGAAGAAGTGAGATTCAATTACTTCTCCGGCTCAACGAATACAGAAGACTGTGATCGGATCCCACCGGAGTAGTTAGGCGACTGAGGAACAGAAGGCGGAACCGCGAGAGACGACGAATACGTCATAAACCTCCCTCCTCCGCCGCCACCGCCACCTCCGAGCGACGACATCATCATCATCTCTAAGGCAATAACGTTCACAAGGGATCAGAGCAGAGCAGAAGGAGATCAGAAGGTGAGGCGGCGGAGTTAGAAAGATGAGAAGAAGAAGAGATGTTGTGTCTGTAACGTCGGTGGTCGTTTAATATAGACAGTGTTGGTACTGTTGAAATGATTACTTGCTTAGCTGTTTTTTCATCCTTTTTAAAAAAAATCACGTCACTTCCGCAAATTTTACCGCTCTGGTTAGTTTCTTTCAGAAGACTCTTTATCATCTAGAAGGCTTCAGTATCCGGTTTACTAAAATTCGGTTACCGAATCACTAAACGCTGCGTTTAAGAAAGCGAAGCCCTGATCGACCGTGAATCTTAAAAAGTTTACGTCCCTTGTGTACTACTAAAACGCTGCATTTAAGTGTGTGTTAACAGTACTAGTTGGGATGTTACTGTATCTAGCTGGAATGTTACAGTATCACTATTTGTATGGAAAGTTCGCCTTTCTCTTTGATCTGAATATTAGGCATGGACATTTGGGTCCTCGGATCAGGTTCGGACCGGGTCGTTGCGGGTCCGGTTCTTTCAGGTTTAAGAGTTTAGGATCCGATAGGTTAATTTGAAATTCTCGGTTCAGGGTCGGTTCGGATCTTCTCGGGTCCAGGTCGGATCGAGTCTTAGATAGTTAGACCCAATAGGGTAATTAAAGTTTGTCGATTCAGATTCAGTTCAGTTACGGATCGGGTTCGGTTCGGGTCCAACCCAAAAATACCTAAAACACACAAAAAATACCTGAATATATTTAAATACTCAAAAAATATGAGAAATTTATCTAAAATCTGATCCAAGAATATGAAAAATATCCAAAATTTTATCTGATTAAATTTTCGAAAATCTAAATTTTTATGCGAAACCCAAAACCATACCCAAAAACGAAAATTTGAAACAAAAATCATAGTAAAAATATTAAATTTGTTATGAAAATAACTGAAATTTTATTATATCGCGGGAATTTAAATAAGGGCAAAATTTTATACCCGTAAAAATTATAACACTGAAAGAAAGTGTTTATCTGAGAGAGAAGGGAAGAGTGAAGTGTGTTCTTGAAACGATCGAACTTGATCGTATATATAAAGAAAAAATCTACTGTGCAAATAGTGCAGCGGGCCCCACATCATTTATAATTTCAACTTATGCGGCGCTGTGTTCTCTGACTTTCATAACACTCCCCCTTGGGGGCCGGTGACACTATCCGCCCCCGCTTAACGTCTTTGTTGCCTCGTTAAAAACCTTTCCAGGAAAACCCAATGGGAAAAACCATAGTAAGGTAAAAAGAGTACAACCACGTAAGCTCCCCCTCGAATAAGCAGTCATAGATCCTTTTGATGACGCATTCCAATGTTATGGATGTGTTTTCTGAATACCGAGGTAGGGAGTGATTTTGTGAAGAGGTCGGCTGCATTGTCGCATGATCGAACATATCTTATTTCAATCTCTTTATTCTTCTCGAGCTATTGAGTGTATGAGAAGAACTTCGGGGGTATATGTTTGGTTCTATCGCTTTTGATATATCCTTCCTTCGTTTGAGCAACACATGCCGCGTTATCTTCATATAGAATAGTTGGCTCTGTATTTTCGTCAATCCCACTGCTTGAACAGATGTGTCGGCTTATTGATCTTAGCCATACACATTCTCTACTTGCTTCATGGAGTGCAATGATCTCAGCGTGATTTGAAGAAGTAGCAACAAGTGTCTGCTTCTGAGAACGCCAAGATATGGCGGTGCCTCCAATTGTAAAAACATATCCTGTCTGGGATCGAGCTTTGTGTGGATCTGACAAATAACCTGCATCTGCAAAACCAATCATTTGACCTTTTGAACTTTTAGGATAAAACAAGCCTAAATCAGTTGTTCCTTGAAGGTAACGAAAGACATGTTTAATTCCATTCCAATGTCTTCGTGTAGGAGACGAACTGAATCTCGCTAAAAGATTAACAGCAAAGGATATGTCAGGTCGAGTACAATTTGCAAGATACATAAGAGCTCCAATTGCACTTAAGTATGGAGTTTCAGGACCAAGTATTTCTTCATTTTCCTCAGATGGTCGAAACGGATCATTTTCAACATTAAGTGATCTAACGACCATCGGGGTGCTAAGAGGAGTTGCTTTATCCATGTTAAAGCGTTTCAATACTCGTTTGGTATATGTAGACTGGTGTACAAATATACCCTTTTGAGAATGCTCAATTTGTAATCCTAGACAATATTTTGTCTGGCCGAGATCTTTCATCTCAAATTCTCCTTTCAGATAGTTTGATGCCTTTTGGATTTCGTTTTGAGTTCCAATAATATTAAGATCATCAACGTACACCGCGATTATCACAAATCCGGATGTTGTTTTCTTTATGAAAACACAAGGACATATAGGATCATTCGTGTATCCTTCTTTTGTTAAGTGTTCGCTGAGACGATTATACCACATTCGTCCAGATTGTTTTAACCCATATAATGATCTTTGCAATTTTATTGCACATAACTCTTTAGGTTTGGAACTTAACATTTCTGGCATTTTAAATCCATCTGGGATTCTCATATAGATATCAGTATCTAATGATCCATATAAATATGCCGTAACGACATCCATGAGACGCATTTCTAAATTTTCATTGGCCGCTAGGCTCATCAGGAATCTAAATGTGATTGCGTCCATAACAGGAGAATAAGTTTCCTCATAATCAATTCCTGGCCTTTGAGAGAAACCTTGGGCTACGAGACGAGCTTTGTATCTTGTAATCTCGTTTTTCTCATTTCTTTTTCGGACAAACACCCATTTGTACCCAACTGGTTTTACATCTTTGGGTGTGAGCACAATAGGTCCGAATACATTTCGTTTGTTAAGCGAATCTAATTCGACTTGAATTGCATCTTTCCATTTTATCCAGTCATGTCTCTTTTGACATTCATATACAGACTTTGGTTCTGGATCTTCGTTTTCTTCATTTATTTCCTTTGCTAAAAGGTATGAGAAAACGTCATCAATATCATCCATCTCATTTCGTTTCCATATCTTTCCATTATGGATGTAATTGATAGAAATCTCATGATTTCCTTCAGATTCAAGATGCTTTATATTGTCATTAGATTCACAATTTTCTTCGTCCAAAATATTTTCTGTTATTTTGGGAGTATCATGCTTTTCACATTCCTTACGTTTTCTAGGAAGTTTATCCTTTGAACCAATAGGTCTACCGCGCTTTAAACGTGTTCCTGATTCACGTGTATCAACTGCCGTTCCACCATTTTGTGGTATTTCAATACGAGCAGGAGTATTTGCAGCGGGTATATGTGATTTAGTTACCATTTTGGTATCAGCAAATGCATCAGGTAGCTGATTTGCTATATTTTGTAAATGCATGATACGTCGAACTTCTAGTTCTGACTGTTTCGTAGGAGGATCAAGGTGTAATAACGATGGTACACTCCATTTGATCTCTTTTCCTACTTGTTTATTGTCTCCCCCTAGAGTTGGGAATTCTTTCTCATTGAAATGACAATCGGCAAATCGTGCCGTAAACACATCACCAGTTTGTGGTTCTAGGTATCTTATTATTGATGGAGAATCATAGCCAATATATATTCCCAACCGTCTTTGCGGTCCCATCTTTGTACGTTGTGGTGGTGCTATTGGAATATAAACCGCACAACCAAAGATTTTTAGATGAGAGATATTTGGTTCTTTTCCAAATGCTAACTGTAATGGGGAATATCTATGGTATGCACTTGGTCTTATCCGAATTAGTGCTTCTGCATGCAAAATAGCATGTCCCCATACAGAGGTTGGGAGTTTTGATCTCATGATCAATGGCCTTGCAATTAGTTGCAGCCGTTTAATTAATGATTCTGCCAAACCATTTTGTGTATGAACATGAGCAACAGAATGCTCTACTTCAATCCCTGATACCATACAATAATCATTAAAAGCTTGGGATGTGAATTCACCAGCGTTATCTAATCTAACTCTTTTAATTGGATAATCTGAGAACTGTGCTCTTAATTTGATTATCTGAGTTAGAAATCTCGCAAATGCCATATTTCGAGATGATAACAAACAAACATGTGACCATCTACTCGATGCATCGATTAATACCATAAAGTAGTAGAATGGTCCACACGGTGGATGTATTGGTCCACAAATATCACCTTGGATTCTTTCCAAAAACTTTGGTGATTCTTTGTCAACTTTGGTTGGTGATGGTCTTATGATTAATTTCCCAAGAGCACACGCATCACATGTCATTTTATTACTTTGGTATATATCTTGGGTTTTTATTGAATGACCATGTGAGCTTTCAATGATTTTTCGCATCATTGTAGTGCCTGGATGACCAAGGCGATCATGCCATAATGTAACATCTTCTGGATTTCTTTTTATCACAAGATGTGATTCTATAGCATCAATATAAGTGTGATGCAATCCAGAAGGAAGTTCTGGAAATTTTTCCAGTACAAGGCCTTTGCCTGATTTTTCAGAAGTTATATACAAATACTTCTTTCCATTCTCAGTTGCAGACTGAGTGTTATACCCTTGACGGTATATATCTTTGAAACTCAACAAATTTCTCTTAGAATTTGGAGAATATAAGGCATTATCTATGGAAAACTTTGTTCCATTAGGCAACATAAAGTTCGCCTTGCCAATTCCTTCGATCAGGTCTGTAGGACCTGATATTGTGTTTATAGTCATTTTTACTGACTTTAAAGTAGAGAAATATCTCTTATCCTTCAGTATAGTGTGCGTTGTGCCACTATCTGGTATGCAAACTTCTCTACCAATTTGTTTAGTTGTTGTTCCATTTGCTTTCTTATCCATTTCTGTAACACACAGTTAATATCAATAAAGAAAATAAACTTTCATAAGTAAACATATTATGCATCAATAACAAGTACACAATAATTATACATTAGATATTTTGAAATACAACATTATTCTGAAAGTGAAATACATAATATTTTATGGCATCACTAGGCATTATTAAGCTTGATCAGTACAAGCACTTCAAATATTTTGATGAGTGGCCTCGTCGAAATCTCCCATAAAGTCAGAGGATTCGAGGTATGTCGATGTTGTACCCACAAGGTGTTCATTGAGATTTACTTCCTTTGCCTTGCCTTTAATAGATTCTTGGTACAATTGGCATAGATGCCGAGGAGTTCGACATACTTGAGACCAGTGTCCCTTCGATCCACATCTGTAACAGACGTTCTCATTTTTATGAGTAGGGTTTTCTTGGGTTTCTTTTCCTTTTACCCGATCAGATCGATTCCATGTGTTGGATCCCCTTCCTCTTGGGTTGTTACTCCTTTCATGGTTGCGGTTAAATCGATAACCACGACCACGACCAAAACCACGATTGTGACCACGGCCACGACCACGCCCACGATAGGAATAATTTCCTTTTTCCGGATTTTTTATATCCGTTGCATTTACCTCAGGAAATGCTTTGGTTCCCGTGGGTCGGGCATTGTGGTTTTTAATGAGGAGTTCATTATTTCTCTCCGCTATTATAAGCGCCACAGCGAGTTCAGAGAACCTCGTATACCCACAATTTCTATATTGTTCTTGTAGAACATAATGATTTTTGTGGAACGTTTGGTAAGTTTTCTCGAGCATTTCTGCTTCCGAGACAGGCTTACCGCAATAATCTAATTGCGCCGCTATTCTCAATATAGCGGAATTGTACGTTTCCACTTTTTCAAAATCTTGAAATCGTAGATTTTTCCACTCATCGAGTGCATGGGGGAGAGTAATTTTCTTTTGGTTATCAAACCTCTCCTTCAGAGCTTTCCAAAGATCTAAGGGATCTTTGGTTCTCGCATAATCATGCGTAAGATTTTCATCTAGATGCCTTCTCAGAAATATCACGGCCTTAGCCTTTTCATGAGAGGTTGATATATTGCCTTCTTTTATTGTTTCGAGTATTTTCTCGGAATCTAGATGAAGCTCCATGTTTGTAACCCATGCCGTGTAGTTTGTCCCAGTTACTTCCAATGCCGGAAACTGAAGTTTCTCGATTTTTGCCATTTGTATTTCTAAAGAACATAAATAAAAATTATTAGAATATTATTCATATTAAAAGAAACCGTTTACATTAATCATGCAAGCAATTACAAGGAGAAGCGATGTAAAGAAAAGTAAACCGATATTCATCTTAAATTCTCTTGGAGTAAATTCTCCAACGAATAAACCATAAATAGAAACACAAATAAAAATGGCACATAAAAACAAAAGTGCGCGAATCATCTTTCTTGAAAAAAAAATCGGAAGAGAGCGATTTGAAATTTTTGAGAGAAGATGAAATATTTTGGATGATGAAATGGAGTGAAAATGAGTTGTATTTATAGATGAAAAACACTGTTCATAACCGTTGGAGAAAGGGGAAATTTTGAAAAAATTTCTTTGTGACCGTTGGGGTTAAATCGAGTGCACTAAAAATCAGTCTGAGAATATCGTATTAAACAGTCAATCAAATCTATAAAATTTCATAAAAGTAAAAATTATGGCAATGAAATATTTATGTTATGACAACAAATCATGCGACGGCTCAGCCGATCAATGCAGAGTAATAAATAAATTATACGGCGGCTCGGCCGACCAATTAATAATAAACAGAATATAAGGCGGCTCGGCCGACCAATAAATAATAAACAGAATATAAGGCGGCTCGGCCGACCATTAATAAATTAAATTATTAGTAAATAATATAGGCGGTATTCCGGCCATTATAACATAATATAAATAATAGTAGAGGCGGTATACCGACCATTATAACAGGGTATAAATGATACAAATAAATTTTACCGAATCGCAGAGTGATCGTGCTGATAACGTGTTATGAAAATAACTGAAATTTTATTATATCGCGGGAATTTAAATAAGGGCAAAATTTTATACCCGTAAAAATTATAACACTGAAAGAAAGTGTTTATCTGAGAGAGAAGGGAAGAGTGAAGTGTGTTCTTGAAACGATCGAACTTGATCGTATATATAAAGAAAAAATCTACTGTGCAAATAGTGCAGCGGGCCCCACATCATTTATAATTTCAACTTATGCGGCGCTGTGTTCTCTGACTTTCGTAACAAAATTATGTTATTTGTTTTAACACAAAAAAGTAGAAAATTATAAAGAAGAAGAAAATAACACATTGACCAAAAAGAAGTAAATTAGTTACACCCCAAGATTATTGGGCCCAACTTGTCTCAAACTAACAAGTTAAGCATAATGGATCTCAGAAGGATCTAGAAACCCTATAACGTTTGTGTATATATACGTAACTTGTCTCTTCACTACCTCGCATCTGCTCTCTCTATTATCGTACCTCCTTGATAAACCCTAGATCTCCCCGATTCTCAGCAACGATGGCCGACGCCGAGACTTTTGCTTTCCAGGCGGAGATCAACCAGTTGCTCTCGCTCATCATCAACACCTTTTACAGCAACAAGGAGATCTTCCTTCGTGAGCTCATCAGCAATTCCTCCGATGTACGTCTCTCTATTGCTTTCGCCTGGATCGATCTGTAGATTAGGTTTGATTAGTGTTGTTGTTGTTGTATCCGATCGAAATAGGGAACTCTTAGCTATACTGTTGCTAGAGCTGAATTGATTTTGGATAGATTCTTGCGAGATAGATTGAATTTTGTGTGCGTTCTATGCGTAATCTATACGTTGTTTTTCGTTTGTTACTTATTGGTTCTGATCTGATTTTGGTTAAACAGGCCTTGGACAAGATTAGGTTCGAGTCCTTGACCGACAAGAGCAAGCTCGATGGCCAGCCTGAGCTCTTCATTCACATCATCCCTGACAAGGCTAACAACACCTTGACTATCATCGATAGTGGTATCGGTATGACCAAGGCTGATTTGGTCAACAATCTTGGAACCATTGCGAGGTCTGGTACCAAGGAGTTCATGGAGGCGTTGGCTGCTGGAGCTGATGTTAGCATGATTGGTCAGTTTGGTGTTGGTTTCTACTCTGCTTACTTGGTTGCTGACAAGGTCATTGTAACCACCAAACACAATGATGACGAGCAGTACGTGTGGGAGTCTCAGGCTGGTGGGTCTTTCACTGTGACAAGAGACACTTCTGGGGAGAGTCTTGGTAGGGGTACCAAGATGGTCCTTCACCTTAAGGAGGACCAGTTGGAGTACCTTGAGGAGAGGAGGCTTAAGGATTTGGTCAAGAAGCACTCTGAGTTCATCAGCTACCCAATCTCTCTGTGGATCGAGAAGACTATTGAGAAGGAGATTTCTGATGACGAGGATGAGGAAGAGAAGAAGGACGAGGAAGGCAAGGTCGAGGAGGTAGATGAGGAGAAGGAAAAGGAGGAGAAGAAAAAGAAGAAGATTAAGGAGGTTTCTCACGAGTGGGACTTGGTTAACAAGCAGAAGCCTATCTGGATGAGGAAGCCTGAGGAGATCAACAAGGAGGAGTACGCTGCCTTCTACAAGAGTCTCAGCAACGATTGGGAAGAGCACTTGGCCGTGAAGCACTTCTCGGTTGAAGGACAGCTCGAGTTCAAGGCTGTTCTCTTTGTTCCCAAGAGAGCACCTTTTGATCTTTTTGACACCAAGAAGAAGCCCAACAACATCAAGCTATACGTTCGTCGTGTCTTCATCATGGACAACTGTGAGGACATCATCCCAGAGTACCTTGGCTTTGTGAAGGGTATTGTTGACTCCGAAGATCTTCCTCTCAACATCTCGAGAGAGACGTTGCAACAAAACAAGATCCTTAAGGTCATCCGCAAGAACCTCGTGAAGAAGTGCATGGAGCTCTTCTTTGAGATTGCTGAGAACAAGGAGGACTACAACAAGTTCTACGAAGCATTCTCTAAGAATTTGAAGCTCGGTATCCACGAGGACTCTCAGAACAGAACCAAGATCGCTGAGTTGCTCCGTTACCACTCGACCAAGAGCGGTGATGAGTTGACCAGCCTCAAGGATTACGTGACAAGGATGAAGGAAGGTCAGGAGGATATCTTCTACATCACTGGTGAGAGCAAGAAGGCTGTGGAGAACTCTCCATTCCTCGAGAAGCTCAAGAAGAAAGGGTATGAAGTTCTGTACATGGTTGATGCAATTGATGAGTATGCCATTGGCCAGCTCAAGGAATTTGAGGGAAAGAAGCTGGTCTCTGCAACCAAGGAGGGTCTGAAACTGGAAGAGTCAGAGGACGAGAAGAAGAAAAAGGAAGAGCTCAAGGAAAAGTTTGAGGGACTCTGCAAAGTGATCAAGGACGTTCTTGGAGACAAGGTCGAGAAGGTCATTGTCTCTGACCGTGTTGTGGACTCGCCTTGCTGTCTGGTAACAGGTGAGTACGGCTGGACTGCGAACATGGAGAGAATCATGAAAGCGCAGGCTTTGAGAGACAGCAGCATGGGTGGTTACATGTCGAGCAAGAAGACGATGGAAATCAATCCAGAGAATGCTATTATGGACGAGCTTAGGAAGAGAGCTGAAGCAGACAAGAATGACAAGTCGGTGAAAGATCTTGTTCTTCTCCTCTTTGAGACTGCCCTTCTCACTTCAGGTTTCAGCTTAGACGAGCCCAACACCTTCGGAAGCAGAATCCACAGGATGTTGAAGCTGGGATTGAGCATTGATGATGATGATGCCGTGGAAGCTGATGCAGAGATGCCTCCACTTGAGGATGATGCCGATGCTGAAGGCAGCAAGATGGAGGAGGTCGACTAAAAGCCTGCCCTGTTGCTGCAGTGAATGATTTTTCTCTTCTTATCTGCTCTTTCTTTGGCTAAAACTTTTATTTTTGGTGTTTTTTCTTTCTCAAGTACTATTAGTGGTGTAGTTTTTTTATCTGAACTATAACTATTGCTGTTAAGAGACTTCGTTTCTTCCAAGTCCAGAAATTGTTATTGCACGGTTGATGAGTATCCCACTGATATATTTTGTATCTTTATCTTTGCTTAAGACAACACAGTTAAAGTATGTTCAAGTACCTGGACTGAAGAGTGGAAAAAATGTAGTTGCTTGTTCTGTCGTTTGGAGCATCACTCTTTTCCTTTAAGAGAACATTAGTCTTCTGTGATCTGACAGACAAGTTTGAAGACATTAAAAAACTTACAGATCTCTTTTTGTCGCAACAGTTTCAAGATTCTTTGCATTGCTGCTCTACATAGTAGATTCACTGGCCATTGTTACAGTTCTGAGTGAGTTTTTGTTGGGGAAAACACACAGGTTGAAGCAAACCACTTGGGTAAAAGATCGATCAACTTCAAAACTTTACATATCATATGGACCAGTTGTATCTACAAATAGGCCTGGTCAAGATGCAAAATCGAAAAGAATTTTGCCTCGCAACAAAGCTCAGCAAGAGAAAAATAAATGAGTTCAGAGAAACAAATGAACTTCACAAGAAAGCTCAACCAGACTGTTGTGACGGACCAGATGTACTCCTGGGCCAGATGCTCTACTAGAACCAGGCCAGACGCTCAACTAGAGCAGATGTCCGTCACCAGATGTCCAATCCCTCGCACGAATTTGTTTTTGGGTCGTTACTCCCAAAAGGCCTTATACTAAAGTGGAATTGGACCAGCTATATATATTAGACTTTATTCTGTCTAATATCCGAATCGGGATTTGGATTGCCTTTTTATTTATTCTGACACAGACAAATGAACAAAAAACCCTAAAGTCTTTGCAGATTGCTCTTTTATCTTCAGGTATCTTCAACCTGAGAATGGAACACAAAGCTTGGAAACGTAGTCGTGATATCCCTGCAAGCACAGACACAACAAGGTCACCACCTTTATTGAGAAGCAATTCTGTTGTATAGATTTCAATAAGTACCGGTTACAAAAACATAAACTCACTTGAGATATTGAAGAGTCATGTTCTTGAGAAGGCTAGGATGTCTAAGAACAAGGCTTCTCCACTCTTCCTTATCAATCTTTCCATCGTGTTTCGTGTCTGCTTCTTCAAACGTCTAAAACAAATCAAAACTCAGGGGAAGTTACTCTCAACTAAAGATATTGTGCGAAGATGAGAAAAGCAACCTACCTTGTCAATTATATCCTCAATGACAGTATCCTTCAGGTTCATTCCAGATTCAGCAAGCGTAGCCACAACCATTTGTTTCACCTGGACAAAACCTCAAGGTGAGGATGATGATAAAGTGCAGTTTAATATGGTTGTTTACGAAGCTATTTGAATATACCTCTTGCCGTTCTATGAAACCTTGCTGTTTAAGATCATATAGCTGAAATGAAACTGCAACAACAACATATATAAACACCATGAGTCTGAAACCATATTAATGGGGATCTTATTTTTTCTAAGCTATAAAAACGTACAGTGGATTTTGTCATTTATAGGTGCATTTGGATGGAATACAGAGAGAGCTCGAGCAAACTCCTCAAACCCAAGTATTCCATTGTGCTTTGTGTCGAACAAATCAAAAACCTACAAACCAAATGACATATGCTTCTTAAGACTTGATCTTTTGGGAAAAAAAAAAAACACTTGTAGTAAAGAAAGAAATATTACTCGATCAGCAAACAAGCTCTCTTTCTCATTCGTCTTAAACAAAGCCAACTGAAACTCCTCCTGAACCAAAGTTTTAACAAGAGATGAGTAAACTAGACTGAGATTGTGTCAACAAAAAATGAATTGACCAAAAATATTACACAAGCTCTTTACCTTGTTTATAAGCCCATCATCAATCACAGCACTGCTGGTTTTTTTAAACAGCTCATAAAGAGCTTCTATCTCACTCACACTAACTGCACCAAAAACCAAGTTCCTTAGAATCATATAAACCGAACTACATAAAAAGAAAGAATAGAGAAGCTGATAGGCATACAAACTGTGTCTCTAGAAAGTAATTCAGGATCTCCAAGGCCACCACCAGATTGTTTAAATAAATTGAGATCAAAACACCCTAAAACAGAGGTGCATAAATGCTTAACACCGTCTATGCACTGCGTCATGATTGATACCTTATGCAAATCATAACTCTCCATGCCTGCAAAATAAAACAAAACAGTGAGAAGAAGAAGAAGAAGTAAAGCCTAAGCGAAAACTCTACAGAAACAAAACACTGCGATGGTCTGTAATGTAAAAGCAGATGAGATGTAAATATGTAATCACTTAATAATCTTTTCGCTGACAGAGTAGGCATAAGATTGAATGTAACACACACAACTTTGGAAAAGTTAAAGATAGGATTAGACAAAGATTCATAATAACAAAATAAAGGCAACAAAACATTGCTTACACACTAGAAACTGAAGTCTTGTCATTATTACCAGATGTTACTTATGTCCACATAATCAGAAACGAAAGGCTTGAATGACATCATTGCCAAATTATTTTAAAGATAAAAGAGAATAACGATGCAAAAGCCTAAAAAATTTTAATTCCCATTACAAACCAAATTTATATATCTACTTTTCTTAAACATTACAATAATGGAACATTGCTCTCTAAATCACCCCGATTCAACATTACAGTAAAACGGATTCGTGATGGAATCACACGTTATGCAACTCTTATACTATTCAGTAGTTGTGAACTGAATTGGTTTTACAGATTAAACCGAAATCAACCGAATAAAAAGTTACCGATGCTTCGACTGTATTCCTCAATCTCAAGGCGGCTCTTGGCGGTTGGAAGGTGGTGGAGATTGGTACTAAGGTGAGAGCCGATTCTGGTGTAAGCAGAATGGTTTAGAAGAACAAATATATTTTACAAAACCTGAGAAAATCTTTTAAACTATTTATATAAATAAAATAAATAAATAATCTTTTTAGCATTAACTAACTTTTGTCTACAACTTTTAAATCAATTAATTATATTGTTGATACAGCTGTTAAGCCGCGAATGAGTGAAGCTCCAACAACTACTTGTCACACGTCGCATTTTGTGGAGCCTGTGTTAACTAATGCGCTGTATTTAATTATACGACCACGTTTTACTCGGGCCTTAATTTGCACTTTATTACGGAACCGTTTAACGTTTGGTTTTGTTTTTTTTTATTTCCGGTTAATTTACGTTATAGACGGTCTGAATGGAACCTGTACCACCGGTCTCATCAGTTGTCTTTTAACGTTTTCATTTCACAATACATCAAAATAGACTTTCATCCGCACGGCGTGCGGGTGTTTATTTTTCTTTTTGTTTCGAAATAATTATTTACTTTTATAATTAGTAAATATTTATTTTAATATTTACCATATAACTAATTATATATTATTATATTTTTAAAAATTGTATTGTGAGAAGGTTTGTTGGTCAATATTGACCAAATGCTTGTGATATAGAAAATGTTTGTTGGTTGATATTGATCAAATGGTTTAATATATAATAATAATTGAAGTTATCCATGGAAAAGGTATTCAAATGATAAAAAAAAAAAATTCTTAGTTTTTATGCTCACTTTGTAATCCGGAGAGTAATGAACTAATTATATGTTCTTTGTTGAATTTTTATTGACTATATAATAATTATATGGTTTATGTTTGCCATGATTATTATTTTATAGTGGATCAGTGTAGGATAAGAAGATGCCATTGTATTTTTGGTATGATTCCAAATTTATAAGAGTTTGGATTGGTTATAGGAAGATGTGATAAATGGTTAAGATTTTTAATTAATTCTGGTTTTAGTAATGTTATTGAATTGACGTTTGTCTATGTACAGTTTGGTTAGTTATTTATATTAGATCTAAATGGTTTTATTTAAGTGTTAAATATGGTTTAAGCTAGTGGCATAGACTTGTAATATTAAAAAAAAACGGAGGGTTAATTTCAATTTGCACTCCAATTTTAATAGATTAGATACGCGTTGTAAGGATATATATATGAACATTTTTTAAAATATTCAACTCGATTCTGAAAATGAATATTTCGTGTGTTTTGAGGCATTTTGATGATTGTGAAAATGGAATTTAATTGATTAAGCGTATAATTGTACAAGAAATCAATTTTGTAAAATCTGTGATGAACAACAAAAAGTCGTCTTCAATCGGTTTAGGCCGAATTCAAACGGTTTGGTATACATTTTCAACACAAAACCGACACTTATTATACCGAATAGGGGCGAATACATACGATCAAAAGCGGTTTACTAAGCCTTGATAGAGTCACTAAACCGGCTCGACTTGGACGACAAAAGCACAGCGAGGTTCGACCCTATTGACCCGGTACATGTCATGAAATCTCAGGGCCGGCCCTGGGCTAAAGCCCGTAAAGCCAGGGCTTTAGGCGACAAAATGATAAATACTTTAGGGGCGCCAGTATTTACAAAGTTCATTGTAGTCCAGTGGTTGTATTCCCTTGAAGCCTAGAGGTATTAGGTTCGACGCTTACTTTAGTTTTTGTTTGTGATATAATTATAACTTTTTTTTTTCCTTTTCCGGGAATAATAACAAAAGAGTTTACTCATTAAAAATATACATAGGATTTCGTTACCTTTTCTAGCAACCCTTTAATTTCTTTTTCTTTCTTTTTCATCACCATTTAGTTTCTTTAATAAACATATTATATTAAATGATATATTACTAGATGAATAATGTAATTAACCAAAACCTAATTGTTTCTCCTCAGTTTCTTCCTTTTTATTTCTTTCAACGATCCTTTTTATTTTGAATGATCAATTGCTCATTATCCACTGTTTTATTGTGATTGATCTTTTAGGAATAGCTTTTTTGTAACTTTGTGTAAATTTGTTAGAAACTTTTGAAATTCAAAAGCATTAAACTATAATAGGGTTCTAATATTTTTTAAAACTTTATAAACACAGTAAAATTGGTGAATTTGATGTTAGCGTGATTTTATTATATGTTGTGCTCTACCTATAAATTATATATTTTGTTCGTGCGTTTCTTTGAATTTGTAGAAAATGCTATAAAAATAAATTAAAAATAGACTGAGTGAAACTGCAAATAAAATGAAAAAAATATGACAAGATGAACCGTAAATAATGTTTTGATGTTTTGTTTTTTATTTCTTTAGAAACAACTTAGTTTTTAATAATATTTGGTTCTTATTGATTATGCAGTTAAAATATACTACATCTATTTCTAAATGTAGGATGTTTTAAAGAATTTTGATGTTTCAATATATAAGATGCTTTCATTTTTCTAGGCAACTTTTTACTTTATTAAAAAATATGCAACCAATTATATTGATAATCTATTTTGTAATTGGTTGTATAATATTAATTTATAGTTTTAATGATATTTTATAGACAAAACAATGATTTTTTTAATATGAGTGTTTTTACCACAACATATTATATTTAGGAACAGAAAAAGTATAATTTAATTATAATTAAAGAAAAATAATTTTTTTTCAGAAAGAGGGGCAATATTTTTTTAAACCGCTTTAGTCGCCGGACAATTCCGGACCAGCACTGTGGAATCTGCACGATGGTGCCTGCACCTGAAAGAACCGGCGTGTGTCGTCGGAGCCCCAACGGCGTAAACTCGGTGAGTTTTGGTCTTGGTTCTGCTTCTTGATCGGTTCGACGGCAGAGCCTTCGAAAGGTTGGGATTTGATCTTGCCTAAATTAATGGAATACTTCTCCTCCGCCATATATTTCCTGACAACTATAATTTGAGGGTTTTCTCTCGCCGTGGTTTTGATGAAAAAAAGAACGATTTGTGTTGTTTTTGTTGTTTCATAGACATGTCTGTGGGTATTATATATGAGGACTTGTGAGACAAGGCAACTAAATTAGTCGTTGTAAGGTTGTTGACAAACTGCATTTTTAAGATTCGGGTGGTTTAGTATTCTAGAAAAGAATAAATAAGAATTAGAGGGAAATCTTTGACTTAGTGGTTATATTCTTCTTTTCCTAGTTACACATTTACACATTTGTGACTAGGACTGGACAAAATATCCGAATCCGAATAACCGAACCGAACCCGACCCGAAAAAATAGTACCGAACCCGAACCGAAATTGATCAAATATCCAAACGGGTTCAAAATTTTGATATCTAAAGAACCGGAGCCGAACCCAACCCGAACCGAAGTATTCTGGGTACCCAAATGTATCCAAAATATATTTCTATACCCCCTTATATAAATATATTTTAGATTTAATATTTATTAAAAACATCCAAAATATATAAGATATTTAAAACTTTCCAAAATACTTGAAAATATATACAAATAGTCGAAAGTAAATGTCTAAAATAACTAAAATATACTCAAAACACCAAATATATGTTTGAAATATCTATTGATTATCTATCCAAATATTCAAACCAAATCAAATTATATGTTAAGTTTAGGTATTTTGACATATGTTATTCAAATTTGTATGTAATATAATACTTTGTTTATAGATTTTGAGAAATTTAAAGTATATAATAAATTTCAAATTTTTAAAAATAATTTTATTGGGTTATCCGAACCTGAACGGAACCCGGAAAGATCCGGACTGAACCCGAACCGAAACTTAGAAATATCCAAATGAGACTGAAATCTTTGACTCCGGAAACCCGAAACCCGAATATATCCGAACCGAACCCGAATGGGCATCCGAACGCCCACCCTATTTGTGATCGTCAAATAGTTAGAGAAATACATGGATAAAACCAAAATATAATTACTGAAAATATATTGGAAAAAAAAATGTGTCTAAGCGCCAAACAAAACCCTAAAACTATTTAATTAATTTGGCGATGTTATAATAAGTTGTAACTAAACAAAAAAAAACATCCAAAAATGTTGTCTCCTATTTGTAGTATGGGGATGACCTTGAATTCAAATCTAAATTAAAGCACCTTATTGTTGAAGTCAAACTCATTAAGATGCCTTGTGAACCGAACTTTATGTCCAACATGAAAATCAGGTATTCTAACTGATCGTACACCAGTTGAATGTATATATTATTATATATACCATGAAGTTGGTAACTACAAAATTAGTTTGGAAGCTTATGTAGTTACCTCGTTTAGGTTAAATCACTGAGGGGGTAAATATGCTTTTATTAGCAAATTGAACTGAAAATACAAGGCATGATGAGAAATAACCATATGAAGTGTAAACACTATTACTATTACTTATCAAAAAAAAAAAAGTGTAAACACTATATCAAGATTTTTATAAACGTTGTGGCATTGTGATTTGTATCTCCTCACAATGTACTTTACGGTTACTGGTGAGCTCTTTCTGTACAAAACTTTTGACACTCACACAAGTAACCTACTTGCTTCAAACCAAAAATAAAAATAAAAACCTTTGAGAGAAGAAACCAAACAAACCAAAAACTATAGAACTAAAATCAGAGTCTCTTATGAGCTCTTGTCTGCTTTAGGGTTTTGTGGTTTTTCATCCGGAAAGATCTTGTTTGCAGAGAGGACAACAGGAGATGATACGAAGCCACTGATCTACACACTTAAGGTGAAACTTATGTGAACATGGAAGTTTCCTTACTTCTTCCTTGTCTTTATACTTTGCCAAACATATACAACACTCCTGCATATCAAGAATAAAGAAAATCAAAACCTACTTTTTTCTATCATATATCTAAGATTAGTAATATACAGCATTTGATGTCGGAATACTTAGTGCATCAGACAGAGTAATTACAAATGAACAAGTTCCGGTATAGCATTATTGAATATCTGATTGATTAACCATATATTCAATTTTTGCTAAACCAGGAATGGTTTACTCTGTGATGACTTTGTCTTAAGAAAAACCCTTATGGGTCTGCTTTGATATGTGAGTCAAATGATTATAACTTACAGGATCATCAGTTTTAGGAGCTGAATCAGAAGCATTGTCGTCGGCTCGTTTGTGTTTCCAGCTAGGGAGACTAGAGATTTGGTCATCA
This sequence comes from Brassica napus, assembly GCF_020379485.1. NCBI lineage: Eukaryota > Viridiplantae > Streptophyta > Magnoliopsida > Brassicales > Brassicaceae > Brassica > Brassica napus. Next base: position 7,283,808 of record NC_063446.1, read on the forward strand.
GATGCACCTCTGTCTGAAGATCCCATGTTCATGTTGTATCCAAGGAGACTACTAACGAGAGGCACAAGGCAACAGAGGAATAGGAAGAGAAGAAAGGGAAAAGAGTAGCAGAGAGCGTTCCAAGAAAGAAGAGAGACGCAGAGAACGTGAAGATTGGGAGCATGGTTGAAAGAACCGAATCTAGAATCAAACACCCAAACATTCCCAACCACAAACCAAATCGCAAAGAACAGCTCTAGAGACGTTCTGCACTTGTTCATCAAATGGGAGCTCCTGAAAGTTGCAAGATTCAAAATGTTAATACAACTTCAGGATCTTGCAAAGGTTATAAGGTTCAAAATCAAGAAAATATAATTTACCTAGTTTCATCTCTGCCTCTATGTTGCTGCTCAATATCGACAAACCAGTTTCCTTGGTTTAGTTGGCGAAACCGACCATATAATAGCATGAGACTTAGGAGACATCCCACGTCATAACCTGTGATCCATAACCTCACTGGCCAAACAGGTCTCTCTTCTTTTGAGATAGCTAGTGTGAGTGTTATCACTGTAAGCTGAACAAGCAGAGCTATAAGCTCAGACATCATCCACGTGCTGGAGTTAAAAGGATTGGAGCCGAGATCTGATCTTGATCCGTTTTGATAGTGAAACACTCTTCTCAAGAAGATAAACCATCTAGCTCTAGATACCCTCATAGCAAACCTTAAGTAGAAGGATCTCTCTTGAACAGAGGCAGGCGCATGAGTGTTGTCACCTCGTGGTGGTGTGGTACTCAAGGAAGAAGATGATGAAATAGTTATGGAGATAATATTGGAAGATGATTCATCCATTGGAAGTTTTCCAAAGCCTTCAGTATATATTTAAACCTTCAAAGAAAAAAAAGATTGAACATTAAAAGAAAAAATTCAAAACTTCTGAAAGTTTATAAGTTGTGAACACACACATGAAACTTGGAAGTATATAAACGAAAAGATCATGGGAAAAAAACACACAAGAAAAAACACAGAAACTAAAGAAAAGGAATCATGAAATTCACATGACCTAACAATAATAAAAACACATGAAAAATCTATATACCTTATTTGCAACCACCAAAAAGGCAAAACTCGGCTCCGTACACGAACTCCACGACTTCCCGAAAAGGAGGAATCTATTTCACAAAAGGAAAGTACCTCCAGTAGCCTAAGCTTTGAGTACAGAGATAAGCTTTTGTCTGAAATGAAATAGGTTTTATAGGGAGAAATTGTTTCTAATATAGGAGAAAAGATTGAGAAGACAGGAACAAGAGAAAAAGATGATTACTAAGAAAGATTAGGAAGGTGTTGTGTTTATGTCAGGGAAGGTGAAGTTGGGCGAGAGATGGCGACCAAGAATCACACCATAACAAAAGGATTGTTTATATATTAATTATAAGAGACAAACTCTTTGAAGTTTGTGGTTTGTTTTGTTTGCTTACGTTTGAAGAGAAACAAAGAAAGGGAGATGAAGAGAGGAAGAGAACCGCTGGCCTAATCTAACACCTGAGGTTTTGTTTATGAAGCAATGTTTAGATAATTAGATAGCAACTGCTTATTCCAACCGCCAAGGCAGACCCTTCTCTCTCTACTACCCTTCTCTCTCTACTCTGTTTCTCTCTCTCCAGGATCGAGAGGAAAGGGAAAGATATTTTATTTGATTTCTTTTTGTTTTGTTTTTATTTGTAGAATTTTCGTTTTAGAAAAGAAATGGATAAGAATTAAGAATATATAGATTTTTTTTTAAACCGAGTGTCATGGTCCCACCGTGGTGGTCCAGACTAGAGACCAAATTTTTAGCAGCGCGGACGCTCAACCAAGGGTGGGTCATGGCCAGGCAACGGTCTTCGGTCTCGGACGCCAAAGCAAGTCCGCATGTAAATTCCCTGGTGGCCAGTGCGAATCGAACTCGGGGCCGTATTTGCAGCTGCAAGCCGTTTAACACCGGACTAACTCGTCTTGGTTAATAATATATAGATGAAGTCATCAATTCAAAACTCACCGTATGACAAATGTTTTTGTTATAACAGAAAAATCTTTCTCGCTTTTTATTATGTTGATCATTTCCCAACTATAGTGATATTGAATTTTAATAAAAAAATATATATAATATATAAAATTACAAAATATTTTTCCTCTGCGTCCATAACTTAACCTTGTAGCAGTATGGTTCTTATTCAATTCAGTGATTTTACATATGTAATTATATTAAATCATATATATATATATACTTTTATTTGGAAATTAAATAAATAAATGATGCTTAAGATTACTAATTTTGACAAGAAGATTGTATAACTTGGCGGGAGGAAATGGGAAGGAGTGGGGGATGGTTGGCTAACTAATCTCAACCAGAAGAGTTTCTATCAATTATCATTTACGTTGTGGAGTGGAGCCCAATTCCTCGCTTTCTTTCAGTTTCCACGTTGTCTTTTGTCCCATTATTATTTTTATTTTTTGAAAAGGGCTTTTGCCCCATTATTGAGTTTTATTGGTCAGATGATAGTTGTGAAAAAGTATATGATTAAAAAGGAATAAAAGCGAATAAATTTTGAATGAAAAAACGAATTAATATTCTAGAACTTTCGCAAAGTTTTAAAGTCAATTATGTGAATACTATATACGTATATGTTGAAACCTAAAGTATTCAAAACAGAATTTAGTTATGCATCTGTGAAAATTATAAGCGCTTTAGACCACCATTATCGCATGTGCTTAGGCCATTGCTTAGAGTTAATTTTAATTAAAAAAAAAAAAAAATAGAAAACACGGCGCTTAATTAAGCCCGTGAAACAACGCCGCTTAGTGTGCACGTGTCAAGACAGGGGAGGGGGGAGCCTCGGTTACGCGTGAAACAAATCAAACTTGGTTCTCTCTCTCTCTCTCTCTCTCTCTCTCTCTCTCTCTCTCTCTCTCTCTCTCTCTCTCTCTCTCTCTCTCTCTCTCTCTCTCTCTCTCTCTCTCTCTCTCTCTCTCTCTCTCTCTCTCGAATTCTCTCTCGAATCCTCTCTCCCGAAAGGCGAATCGTAATCGTCTCGGTGGCTCTGCTATCGTCGTCTCCCTCGGTGGCTCGGCGTCGACGATCTCGATGGTGGTTCTCCTCGACGGGGACGAAACTCTCGCGACGCTGGCTCTCCTCAAATAGAAAGGTAAGCGTCTCTTGTGTTCTTCGATTTTGCATGTGTTTAGATTTTGAATCTTATTGTTCTGATAGGCTATTTTGTGTTTGTTATATGTTGGTTAGGTGTATTGCTGGTGATGGAGCCCTCTCTCGGTGGAGACGAAGCCTTTGTTCTGTCTCGTCGATTTGGTGTATCGGTGGCGACAGAGCTCTCCTCGACGGCGACAGAGCTCTCCTCGACGGCGACGTAGGTGGCGTTCGGCGAAGGTAAAGCTTCCTTCTTTCTCGTTTATTTGTTTGATGCGGTTTGTCCTGAAACGGGTGATGGTTTCATCGAACATGATTGGGTTGCAAGCTTGTTTCAATCAATATGGATGGATTAAAATAGATTTGTTTGTAAGTTTGTTTCAACTTGGATTAGTTTCAATTAAGATGGTAGGATCAAATTTGATGTTCTCTCTTCGATAAAGTCGTTTAGATATGTTTTGACTCTGTCTGTTTAGATATGTTTTGGTTGCAAGTTTGTTTCAATTAAGATGGGTGGATCAAAATCCTTTTTGATTATGTCTGTTTCAGATATGAAGCAAAGTTTATTTTTAAGAGTTTTCCCTAATTTTATTTTTGATTACTTTATGTGTGTTGTGTCTTAACATGCGGAGTACATTTGGTCGAGGGTAGAAGACGAAGGAAGCTCAAAGCATAGGAGTACATTTGGTCTTCGCAATACAGGTAAATGTTTACTTCTAATGAATTGATTGCAAGCTTTACGGTTGAGTTAGATAGTTAATGTTTTTATTTAGTGAACTAGGTTATGGTTGTGTGATAAATAGAAGTGATGGTTAGCTAGGATATTGGTTGTGTGAGTGATGAATGCGTTTATCTTTATATTCTCTATTTTAATGAATGCGTTTAACTTCATCTCTTCCATCTATCTATCTCTCTTATCTTCCATCTCTCTTATCTTCCATCTCTCTTTTCTAATACGTAAGACATATTCAAAAATGGATTCTAATCCATTTTTGAATTTAAATTTTGTTGATCTTCTCCAAAGTCAACAAGATAGTGGCATAGGTTTAGAATCTTCTCCCATTCCTTTATTCGGCACGCAATCCACAGAAGATTCAAACTTCGAGCAAGACAGTCCACTGCAGCGTAAAGAACGCAGGTCTTGGTCGCAAACAGATGATGAGGTCCTCATCAGCGCTTGGCTTAACACCAGCAAAGATGCGGTTGTTGGGACCGAGCAAAAGTCTGGGGCCTTCTGGAAGAGAGTAGCCGATTACTTTGCTGCTAGTCCGAAGCTTGCAGGCCTGGAAAAAAGAGAGCCATTGCACTGCAAGAATAGGTGGCACAAGATCAATGATCTTGTGTCCAAGTTATGCGGATCTTATGAAGCCGCAGCAAGACAGAAAACCTCAGGCCAAAATGAGAATGATATTCTCAAACAAGCTCACCTTATCTTCTTGAACAACTATAAAAAAAATTCACTCTGGAACATGCGTGGAAGGAGCTTCGCCATGACCAGAAGTGGTGTGATCTATCTACACAGAGAACCTCAAAAAAGAGAAAAGGAGAGGACAAGGCTCAATCCTCAACATCTCGCGCAACTGAGGGGGTGGCTGGTGAAACGGTTGATCGGCCCCCTGGTGTTAAGGCTGCCAAGCGTAGTGGTAAGAAGCCAATGGAAGAGGGGAAGGGGCGAGAGGAGTTTGAGCGGGTTTGGTCGTATAAGCAAGAGGATTTGTCTAGGAGAGAAAAACTCTCCAAGATAGGTCTACTTGACCGTCTACTTGCTAGAACAGAGCCACTCCCTGACTATGAAGAAACGCTAAAGAAGAAACTCATCAATGAGTTGTTCTCCAGTTAGTGTAAAGAAGAAGCTCTTCTCTGCTAGTGTCATATGTTTGTTATCTGTTTCATGCTGGTGTCATGTGTTTGTTATCTGTTTCATGTACTTGTTTTGTTTAAGTAATGAGAATGTTCTTGTTTGTGTGTTCATGTACTTGTTCTATTCTTGTGTTTCTTGTTAATGTTCTTATGTTTCATATTCTTGTTACTTTCAGGAGCAATGGGAGTGGAATAATCAGAGACGAAGAAGCTCTATTATGCTTGTGTCACGGGCGAAGAAGCTTTGGGATACTTGTGCCTAGTCGAATGAACAAGCCGTTGTTCATGCACATTGTTGATCGACTCTCCACCGAAGTTGACTTCTTTCGCCAAAAGACAGATGGTATCGGAAGGTTGGGGCTATCAGCACTCCAAAAGTGTACGGCAACCATTCGCATATTGTCATATGGTACTGCGGCGGATACGATAGACGAATACCTCCGGCTCGGTGAAACTACAAGTCGGTCATGTTTGGAGAATTTTGTGGAAGGAATTATACAATTATTTGGCGATGAGTACCTAAGAAGACCAACTCCGGCTGACCTTCAACGTCTACTTGATATTGGAGAGTACCGTGGATTTTCCGGGATGATAGGAAGCATCGATTGTATGCACTGGGAGTAGAAGAATTGTCCCACCGCTTGGAAAGGGCAATATTCTCGTGGTTCGGGTAAACCAACAATTGTTTTAGAGGCGGTTGCTTCATATGATCTCTGGATTTGGCATGCGTTTTTTGGACCTCCAGGTACCTTAAATGATATAAATGTTCTTGATCGCTCACCTATTTTTGATGACATAATAAATGGTCAAGCTCCGCAAGTCACTTACTTTGTCAATGGAAGAGAGTATCACTTGGCTTACTATCTCACCGATGGTATTTATCCGAAATGGGCAACTTTTATCCAATCTATTTCGCTACTACAAGGGCCGAAAGCAGTTTTATTTGCTCAACACCAGGAAGCTGTCCGAAAAGATGTCGAGCGTGCTTTTTGTGAGAGACAAGGTTTCACTTCTTAGATTTAGGTTAGGTCAAGAGAGATGAATGAGAATCGTGGGCTGAATCCCGTAAATAAACTTAAAGAATGAATATGATTTTATTGATGAGTTGAAAGATGATGAATACAAAGGGATGTATCTTGAGATGATTACTAAAGAATACTTAATGCTTTTAATCTAGTACAAAAGTTGATATATGGAAAAGAGATGGCTTGTCTTTTATCTTCTCCGTCTTTATATAGTCTAGGTTTCGTTGGCAACCCTTCAACTGTTCTCCGAGATATTCGGCTTCAATTACGGAACTCGCTTTAGGCTCCTCTTGACCGAGTCTCTTAAGGTGTTAGCTCACTTTCTGTCGTGACCTCTGCTATGATGTCTCCCAGGTCCAGTCGTCAGCTCGGCTTTCAGCTCCCTTTGTTATGATGGGCTTATCGCAACCCACATGCTAGCTCACGCTTATCGGTACCTCACCTGAGGGTCATATTCGGGTCCAACAGTTGCCCCCAGCTTCCGAATAAAATCCTTTGTCTCGGAAGCTAGAATCTAGCTATCGATCTTATCTTTTCGTTAAGATAATGATTAGTTCTTATCCTATTTAGATTCAGCTTACTCGATCTAACGGTCTTTATTACGTTTGGCAGAATCTACGGTTCAGATGGAGAGGGTTTGAAATGACTTTTCCGAATCTCGAGAGGTGATGGGATATAAAGCGGTGAACATTAACTGCTAGCCTCCCACTTTCTCCACGCCTCCGTTCGGTTTTCAAGGTAACTTCTCTCCTCTCTCTTTATTTTACTGCGATTTTTTTATCTTCCTCGTTACTTTTCTCTGCAAATTCTCTCCCAAACCTTGCAATCGATTTTCTCCTTAACCTTCCCATACTATGGATCATCCGAAAGAAGGTTCCGGGGAATCCGGGATGCCTCCCTCTGCTTCTGGAGCTAAACTACTGAAAGTTAAGCAAGAAGTCGGAGCCAAGATGAGGAAGGGGAAAAAGACAGCCAGGGAGGCAATCGCGACCAGAGTTTCTAAACGGAAGAAGAAAGACGATTCTAGTGGGAGCAGTCCTCACTCGCCTTCGTTGCTGAAAAATCAAGACGTGGTTAACCTCATGGTTCAAGCTCTCGGCCAAAAGGAGCTTGGCCGTGCCTGTAATTCCGACGAAACCCCCGAGACCGCTCCGGAGGGTTGGTTCTGTTGCCATGAGAAGTACATCTCCAAGTCTCACTTGAGATTTCCTCTTCCGACCCTACTGCTTGATCTACTAGATCATTATCAGTTAGCCCTTTCCCAACTCTGTCCCTCGGTTATCCGGGTGATAAACGGCTTTATCACTAGGTCCAAAGAGGAGGGGGTTAGCGTCGGTCTTACCGAACTTATGAGCCTCTTTTCCCTGAAGGAAAGCGCCTCTAAGGAGGGTGGTACCGGGACCTACTACCTCCCTAGTCGTCCCAATCATGTTATCTTCAGATTCTCTAGTAGTGATGATGACTGGAGGAAGAAGTATTTTTACGTTAAAGTTGATCCTTCGACGGTTCCTGTGGGTCGGAACCTTAGGGTCACTTGGACTAATCCATCTGGTTAGGAATTCTAGGGATATGCTTTTTCCGTTTTATTCATTTATGGCCGAGTAACCTTTTTGCTCTGATTTACTTGCAGAAATCGAAGATCCTCCGAAGCTCTCTACCAAGCTCACCAGGGCTCTATTCCGCAAGTTGCAGCAGAGTCCCTGTACCTGGGTAGCCTACACCACTTCTCGAATAAGTGCAGCCAGATTCCCAGATACCTACAACGCCTCTTTCCAAGATCCCATTCCTGCTGAGAACCTTGAGAGTAGGTTCTTGTTCGAACATTTTTAATGATTTTATCGCTTTGAAGTTTTTTAAACTTAAGGATTTCCATCGTTCCAGTTTCGGCAGGCGATTCAGTTGTATCGATCTCAACTGGTGCTAGTGCTTCGGGAACTGAAAAGTCTCAGCCAGGTGACATGACTCTGCGACCATCATTCCGTTCTAGGGGTAACCCCTCTAAAGCTGCCAGTGCTTCTCGTGGAAGCGACAGGAACCAAGGAGGATCGTTCCTTATCTCAATGAAGGAAGTTTTGGACGACGGAGGATCCAAACCTGTTGTCGAGACTACTCCAACTGAGGTTGTAGCTCAGGATGCTGCTCCTCTCCCTGAGGTCCAGGTGCCGGAGGCTGACTACCAGGCTCCGAAGGGTACCTCTGAGGTCGAGCCGTCGAGACACAAGAGGCCCAGGACCGATCAGGGCGGAGCTCCCACCCGTTCTTCTTCCTCGTCCTCTAGAGGAGGGACTGTTGGGTGGAGCTTTACCCATTCGAAGCCTGGGTCGATCCTGGACGACTCTTGGGGCCTAGCTGCGATAATGAGGCACCTGAAGAGCGTGGGATGTCCCCTTCCAGCGCTCAAGGACCTGACTAACCGAGATGAGTATCTCGATATTGCTCACTGTATGGGTCAGGTACGTGATCTCTATCTGTTCTTTGTTTACATTCTTTGGAGACGATGATATATATTTTTTTTGATTTATTGCAGTTGGCTGGGGCTGTTAACAGGGCCCAGCTCAGGTTTGAGAATGCTCTGTGTGCTGCCCCCAATGCTGGTGAACTTGCTGAGGTTACCGAGATGGTTAAGGCAGCCAAAGCCGATCTTGACCAAGCCCGGGTTCGAATTTCTGAACTCGAAGCCGAAGTGACGAGGCTAGGCTCGAAGGCCGATGCTCAGCAAGGAGAGATCGAGAGTCAAAAGCTCGATATCCAGGTGAAGAGCAGGAGGATCAATGATTTGGAGGCTGCTCGAAAGATAGCTGAGCATCAAGTACGTGAGCTCATTGCCTCATCCCAGGATAGCCAGAAGAACAAGGAAGCTGAAGTCAAGCTGGCTGTCAGGGAAGGGAAGAAAGAAGTCGCCGAAGCTTACGGCAAGATCCTGGTCTGTGTTAAGGAGAAGTTTGCTAGGAAGAAAGATGAGGTCAACGCCTTGGTGTACGCTCAGGAGCTCCAAGCTAATGCCGACCTCTTGAAGGATATGCTGAACAACAAGATCCAAAGCGTTGAAGAGGAGTACAACCAATTGGTGGCCTTATTACCAGAAGCGACAACTGCGTATGAGAAGGCTCAAGTCTCTGACTTCTCGGTCAGCAAGCTTCCTCTTCCCCAGATCTCGGAGAGTTCAGGTACTTTCGAGATTAACATGTTTAATCCATCCTTTTCTGGGGAGTATGGCTCTAATTTGGGTTTGATGGCTCCTGACTTAGCTCCAGTCGAGGCAGCAATAGGAGGTGATGGCAATGTGGTCGATGAGGGAGTTCCTGCCGGTGCTGGTGATCCGATTCAGGAAGAGAAGGAAGATTGAGAGCTACGGCTCTTTTAGCTTTATGTTTTGTGTTTTTAAGACTTCGGCCTAAGGGCTTTGTTTCGTTATGCATTATGACTTAGTGCCTGAGGAGGCCTTTAAACCTTAACACTTGCTGGATTTCAATAGCCTGGGGAGGCTTTTAAACCCTTTCTTATGTTTAAATCGTGGCTATTATTTCTGTTTTAAGTTTTTGAACTTAACCTCGTTTCATTTAATCATAGTGATTGCGAATCTCAGATGAGTTGTGTGCTGTCATCGTTGAGTCGGATTAGGACCTTTAGTCTTAATTTATGATAAGCATTTAGCTTAATGGATATTCGGTCGTGATAACCTTAAAGAGAAGTTCTTGATTTTAGCTCGGGGACCTGAGTCCGATTCGAAAGGTTCTGGGACCTGGTTGTTCAGGTTCGTAGGAACCTGGATTTAGATTCATAGGGACCTGAGTTAATTCGAAGGACTTCGAGGCCTTTGAAGTTTAACGGATGGAATTGAGGAATTTCGGGATTTTCCTGATTCTTTAGGATTTTAAGACCTTTCGATTTTGATAAGGGTTTCAAGACCTTTTGGTTTTGATTAGGATTTTAGGACCTGGTTGATTGTTAAGGATTTTAGGACCTTGCTGATTGTTAAGGATTTTAAGACCTTAGTTTATGTTAAGGATTTTAAGACCTTTGGGTGTATTAAGGATTTTAAGACCTTAGGTTCAGGTTTTCAGGGACCTGAATGTATTCGAGATTGTTGAGCTTAGGTCCCGATTTAGGGGGACCTAAATTTTCTTGGAGGGTTTTAAGACCTTTGATGTTTATGAAACTGAATCAATCGTTTTATTAATATCAGATATCAGAGAATACATGATTCAGATTATTTACACAGTAACTATTTTTAGGCTAAGTGTTCTTGGTAACACCTGCCCCTTTGGCTTAGGTGAGGAGGTTGGTGAGAAGAGGTTGGGGCTGCACTCATGACGGAGTTGCCTACGTACCCAGTCAAGGGATCAAGCCAAACGTAGTTCAGGGGTTTTAGGTACCTAATGATAGTATCTTTTGAGGTTCGTGGCATTCCACGATCGGATTTCAGGTACCCCGGTTCGTACCTTCTGGAGTTTGTAAACTCCGGGTCGTACTATGTGGATAATTCGGTAGGGTCCTTCCCAGTTGGTTCCTAACTTTCCAGCTCCCGGTTCCTTTGTTCCTTCGAACACTTTCCTAAGCACTAGGTCCCCTACGGCGAACTGTCGGGGCCTTACTTTGGAATTGTAGTGTCGTGCCATTGCTTGCTGATAATTTTGAATGCGAAGCAAGGCTTGGTCTCGTCTTTCCTCGATCAAGTCGAGGCTATCCATCAGGAGCTGGTTATTAGCTGCGGGATTTGAGGTGCAGAGCTCCCGTCTGAGGCTACCTGCGGTGGTTTCTGCTGGGACGACAGCTTCCATCCCATAAGCTAAGGAGAAGGGAGTTTCCTCTGTAGCTTTTCGTGGGGTGGTTCGGCAGGCCCATAGTACTTCGGGTAGTTTTTCCGACCAAAGCTCCTTTTGGGCTCCTAGGCGTTTCTTGAGGTTTGCTAAAACTGATTTGTTGGCAGCCTCCGCCTGTCCGTTCCCTTGAGGTCGCCGAGGTGATGAGAAGGTGAGGCGGATGTTCCATTTATCGCAGAAACTTTTGAAGTCGTGGGATATGAACTGTCCTCCATTGTCGGTTACGATTTCGTATGGGACGCCATGCCTGCATACGATGTTTTTCCAAACAAATCCTTCGACCTCGAATCTGTTTATTTGTTGGAAAGCTTCAGCTTCAATCCATTTCGTGAAGTAGTCGGTTAGGACCAGGAGGTTTAGTAACTTCTTTCCTTTCCCTGAAGGTACTAATGGACCTATAATGTCCATAGACCACCTCATGAATGGGTAGGGAGCTGATATGTTAGACAGCTTTTCCGCTGGTTGGTGTATGATCGGTGCATGCCTTTGGCATTTGTCGCACGATGAGGAGTAGACCTCACAATCTGCGATAATGGTAGGCCAGAAGTAGCCTTGTCTTTTTATTCGGATGGCTAAGGCTCTGCCTCCGGAATGGTTTCCACAGGAACCGTCGTGCATTTCCTTCATGAGTTTCATAGCTACTAGGCCGTGAACGCATTTTAGGTAAGGTCCGGAGACACTTCGTTTGTGGAGGGCTGACTCGATTATACAGTATCTTGCTGCTAAAGCTTTGAGTTTTCGAGCCTCCCACTTGTTGGGTGGAATTTTTCCCTCTAGGATGTAATCCATGATCGGTATTCTCCAGTCTTCTCTCCCTACAACTTTGTTGTGAAGAGAGGAGGGAGATTCCTGTTCGGGACCTGGTGCCGTGGTGCCCCCGGAGATATTCGTTGGAGTAGGTTCTGGGTTCTGAGGAATATCTCCAATTTCCTCGTTATCCCCTGTGGTTTGTGTAGCGTTCCTAGATGCGTTTTTAAGAGCGGTGCGGCTTCTTGTTTGGACTTTATAGACAAGTGGCTCCGAGGTCTGGATGGTGCCCCCGGAGGTACTCGTAGAGTTAGGCTCTAGGGAGTCTGAACTTCGGTGAGTACCTTCACTTTTGTCGTTGTTTTCCGGGTTCTGGGTTGCTTTCCTGGAGGTGTGCTTTCTAAAGCTGCGTGTTCTAGTTTTCGGGAACCAGAATGTCGTGAAAACTTGGGTAGCTACCGTCGGGAGGCTGTTATCCTCTATTTTTTCCTTTGGTTTGCTATCCATCTCAGCCTTGGTAGCTATGTCGATACTTGGCTTCTCGATTCCTTCCACGGGTATAATTCGTTTTACGAGAGGGTCGGATGTGGAAGCTAATGCGGCGAGCGCGTCTGCTGAGGAGTTCTCCCCTCGTGGGATCCTCGTTAGCTCGAACTTGTCAAACTGCTTTGTGAGGTTTAGGACGACCTCGAGGTATGCCCCCATTCTTTCGTCCCTTGTTTCGTATTCCCCGTGAAACTGGCTAGCTACCAGCTGCGAGTCGCTGTAGGCGTTTAGCTCCCGAATTCCGAGGCTCAGGGCGAGCTTTAATCCAGCGATTAGTGCTTCGTACTCGGCCTCGTTGTTGGAAGCGTTAAATCCAAGTCTATAGGATTGTTCGATGGTTTCTCCGGCTGAGGAGGTTAGTCTTAAACCGACACCGGAGCCTTGCCTTGACGAGGCTCCGTCCACGTATAGGCTCCATTTCGGAACCTCTGTTTCCTGGTCTAGATGTTCGGATGCTAGCTCAATAACGAAATCGGCGAGGACCTGAGCTTTTGCTGCTGCTCGGGGTCTGTACTCGATGTCGTACTCGCTGAGCTCTATAGCCCATTTGGCTAATCGTCCGGATTGGCTAGGGCTATGCAGAATCGTCCGTAATGGTTGTGAGGTCATTACGATGATCGAGTGCGATTGGAAATAAGGTCGCAGCTTCCTGGCAGCTGTCACGACTGCTAGGGCTAGTTTTTCCATGGTGGGATATCTCGTCTCGGCGTCTATTAAGCTTTTGCTAGTATAATAGACAGGTCTCTGTTCGTTTTGTTCCTCTCGTACTAGCACTCCGCTGACTGCAGCTGCCGACACGGCGAGGTACAGGTACAGTGGTTCTCCTACTACAGGTTTGGATAGTATCGGAGGTTCCGAGAGGTAAGCCTTCAGCTGTTTGAAGGCTTCTTCGCACTTTTCATCCCATAAGAACTTCTTATTATTTTTCAGAAGTTTATAGAATGGAAGGCATTTATCGGTGGACCTGGAGATGAATCGATTTAGTGCTGCGATCCGTCCGGTCAATCTTTGTACCTCTCTGGTCGTTTTAGGTGATGGCATTTCCAGGAATGTCGCTATTTGTTTCGGGTTGGCTTCGATGCCTCTTTCGGTTACGAGGTAACCTAGGAATTCGCCGGAAGGTACTCCGAAGGTACACTTAGCTGGGTTTAGCTTCATGTCGTATTTGTTGAGGATTTCGAAACATTCTCTTAGATGGGAGATGTGGTCCTCCCCCTTTGAGGATTTGACTAACATGTCGTCGATGTAGACTTCCATGGTTTTTCCGAGTTGTCCAGCGAACATTTTATTTACTAACCTTTGATAGGTAGCTCCCGCGTTTTTCAAACCAAACGGCATGACCTTGTAACAATAGGTTCCTCGTTCAGTTATGAATGCGGTTTTCTCTTGATCCTCAGGATCCATCATAATCTGGTTATATCCTGAAAAGGCATCCATAAAGGACAAGAGCTGGTGTCCAGCCGTTGCTTCGACCAAACGATCGATATGAGGTAACGGGAAGCTGTCCTTAGGACAGGCTTTGTTTAAATCGGTGAAGTCTACACAGATTCTCCATTTCCCATTCTTCTTTTTTACTACCACTGGGTTAGCTAGCCAATCGGGGTATTGTACCTCTCGGATGGACCCGGCCTTTGTTAGTCGATCGACCTCGTCGTTGACAGCTTGGGCTTTTTCTAGACCTAGCTTACGACGTTTCTGTTTGATCGGTTTAAAAGTAGGGTCTACATTGAGCTTATGAGTGGTGACATTTGCATCTATGCCTTTCATGTCGCTGGTGGTCCATGCAAAGGTTTTGATATTCTGTTTTAGGAATTCGACGAGCTCCTTTTTGGTTTCGAGAGGTAGCTCGGATCCGATGCTCACCTGTTTCTCAGGATTTGAGTCGTCGATGCTAACTTTTTCGGTGAGGTTCTTAGGGGGACCTCGGATATTTCGTTGCATTTCGCGACTCTCCTGGATCTGTAATTGCTATTGGGGGGATTCTTTTATGATCTCGAATCCTCCCAGGTAACAGATCCTTGAAATCTTTTGGCTACCGTGTATGGTAGCTATTCCGTTGGTTGTTGGAAATTTCACGCATTGGTGATAAGTTGAAGCTACTGCTTTCATCTTATGAATCCAAGGCCTTCCGAGGATTGCGTGGAAAGGGGATGGTTTGTCGACAACTATGAAGTTGGTCATTTTCATGACTCCGCCAGCTATAATTGGGAGCTTAATTGTTCCCAATGAGGTGGCTGTTTCACCTGAGAAACCTACGAGGTTGGATTTCTGGTCGACAATTTCGTAGTCGTCTATTTCCATTCCCTTTAGTGCGTTGTAGAAAATAAGATCGACGGAGCTTCCGGTGTCGATCATGAGCTTAGGTACCTCGTACCCTGCTATATTTAATGTTATGACAAGGGCATCGTCATGAGGTCTATCGAGGTCTAATGTCTCACTCTCCCAGAAAGAGATCTTAGTGTTAGACTCAGGCTTGGTCGGTTTGGACTGAGTGTTTGACACAGCTTTCCGTACGTGACTTTTAATAGAGTTAACGGAGTCTTGACACACATCGGACCCTCCAAGGATGTAATCGATCCTTGAGCCAGGGCTCGATTGGGGAGGTGGTTTACTCAAGAGGGCCTCGATTTGTAGGCTTTTTCCTTGTGGAAACTTTCCAAGGATCATATCGACTCTCTTTTTGGGAGCTGGGGGTGGTGAGTCTGTTTCTTTTTCAGGTGACCTCTCGCGTTTTGGAGAGCTATCTCTGGGACCTCTCTTCTGATAAGGTTGTGGCTTTTTGAGGTCCACATCTTTTATTTCTCCGGCTGCGAATTTAGCAGCCAGTTGTCGTTGGAGGTCCCAACATTCTTCGGTTGAATGTCCCTTTCGATCGTGGTAAGAGCAATGTTTGCTCTCGTCATAACCTTTGGACCAGGGGGCTTTAGCTGTCGCGGCGACAGGTTTTTCTTCCTTGTCTTCCTCGACTACGTAAGAATGTTCTCCCTGGGTCTGATTATTTCGGGAGCTACCTCTTTTGTGAGGTCCCTTTCCATCGGAGGCTTCGCCTTTCGGGTGACTCTGGGGTTTTCTGTGGAGCTTATCTAATGCTGCCATTTCCTCCTCCAAGGTAATGTATCTAGAGGCCTTATGGAGGGCGTCGTCGATAGTTGGAGGGGGATTTAGCGTTAGCTCCGAGAAGAAACCTGATTTATACCAGAGACCTCTCCTAAGAGCCTCAATGGCTACCTGATCGTTGGGATTCGAGAGTTTAGTTCTTACTGCTCTGAACTTTTCGATGTAGACTCGCAGTGAGTCTCCCAGTCCTTGTCTGATCTTCCAGAGGTCAGCCTCAGACGCTTGTTTCAGGATGTGAGTTGAATATTGCTTCATAAAGGCGTTAGCCAATTGATCGAAACTGTCTATAGAGTTCGGCTCGAGGCTGGAGAACCATTCGAGAGCTGTTCCGATCAGGTTTTCGGCAAATGTTCTGCAATATCCTGCATCACACTCTTCCTTTGTGAAGTGAGCTTTAACGATAGCTAATCGGAAGGTTCTTAAATAGGCCTTTGGGTCTGCGTTCCCATCGTATTCAGGAATCTTAATTTTTCGAGTATCTCTTATGTAAGAGTTGGCAATTCTATCGGTGAACGGAGTTCCACGAGTCTCCTCAATTAAGCTCTCGATTTCGGGAGCTGAGCTCGTTACCTTGTGAGCTTGAGCTCCATGTACCTGCGAATTGCGTCAGGTCCCTCGAAGGGAAGGACATTTGGGTCATTATCAGATACTCGGCGAGCAGGTTCCTGGTGAGACCGAGCTCGGTCGTCTTCCCAGCTAGCTGGTGAAATAGGTCGCTCATTGGTCCTTAGGCTCCGAGCGAGATTAGTGCGGAGAGCTGCAGGATCAGCATCCGTCCTTTGGTATTCGTCTGTGCTTGGGGTTGAAACCCTAGCTTGAAACACTGAAGCTGATGTTCTGGCCCCGGACGGTATGTTGGTTCCTGCTCCAGACCCGGAAGGAGGTGGCGGTGGAGGCAAACGGGTGCTCCCACCGGTGTTTCGATCAGGCATGGAGCTAGTTGTAGCTACATTGCTCCCCATGGTGCTGGTGATAGGAGGGGTAAACGCAGGAGCTGTCCTAGCGCGAGGCGTTTGGAAAGCAGGTTCCTGCCCTTCTGCACCTGGGCTATCAGGGGAGAAGTTCAGGCGCTCTCTAGGGAAGGAAGGGTCAGCTAACCGTTCATGGAAAGTGACTCCTCTTCCCTGGTGGACGGACGGTTGGGTCGTTGCGGATTGAGATCTGGTTATCTCTTCGAACTGTTGCTGCCGTTCGGCTAACTGTTGCACCGTTCGCTCGGTCTCTTGAGCTTTGTCCACTAACTGGAGCATCATCCGACGGATCTCAGAAAGCTGATCTTCCGTTTGGTTCGGAGCGGATTGATGCGATGGGTTATTGAGGGCTGAGGACCCAGAGTTGGTCCCTCCGGAGGCTCTCGGGTTATTTGCCCCCGGAGCAGTGCGATTCGGTGAGCTATTGCTCTGGTTCGATTGATCGGGGTTAGATGGATTCGTTCCGTCTAATGGATTCATCCTTTAAGCTTTAGAGAAAGGGATTCGATTATTTGTCCCCACAGACGGCGCCAATTGTGAGAGACAAGGTTTCACTTCTTAGATTTAGGTTAGGTCAAGAGAGATGAATGAGAATCGTGGGCTGAATCCCGTAAATAAACTTGAAGAATGAATATGATTTTATTGATGAGTTGAAAGATGATGAATACAAAGGGATGTATCTTGAGATGATTACTAAAGAATACGTAATGCTTTTAATCTAGTACAAAAGTTGATATATGGAAAAGAGATGGCTTGTCTTTTATCTTCTCCGTCTTTATATAGTCTAGGTTTCGTTGGCAACCCTTCAACTGTTCTCCGAGATATTTGGCTTCAATTACGGAACTCGCTTTAGGCTCCTTTTGATCGAGTCTCTTAAGGTGTTAGCTCACTTTCTGTCGTGACCTCTGCTATGATGTCTCCCAGGTCCAGTCGTCAGCTCGGCTTTCAGCTCCCTTTGTTATGATGGGCTAATCGCAACCCACATGCTAGTTCACGCTTATCGGTACCTCACCTGAGGGTCATATTCGGGTCCAACACTTTTGGAGTCTTGCAAGCTCGGATTGCCATCGTTAAAAATCCAGCATTTTTTTGGGATAAAGTCAAAATTGGAAAGATTATGAGATCATGTATCATACTCCATAATATGATAGTTGAAGACGAACGAGATGGATACACGCAATTTAATCTTTCCGAGTTCCAACAAGCAGAAGACAACGGAAGTTCACATGTGGATCTCAACTATTCAACATATATCCCTTCAAATATCGCCAATATGATGGGTGTTCGAACTAGAATTCGTGATAGACAAATGCATGAACAACTGAAAGTTGATTTGGTTGAACATTTGTGGAGTAAATTTGGACGTGATGAGGACAACAATTGAGCTCAGATGTTTCTTTCAAATTATTGTCGATTATTGTACTAATCTTTGTTTTTATGTTTTAATTTTAAAATGAATTTTCTAAATGTTATGATTAAATATGTTTTATATAATAAATAGATTTAATCTTATATAAAATAATGTTTAATAATTTTTTTTAAGCACCCCAAAATAAGCAACTTCCATTAGAGGTCAAAATATTAAAAATTGCTTAAAAAAATATTTAACATCTATTTAATACTAAAAAAATGTTTAAGCATCCAACAGAGTTGTTATGGTTAAAGATGGTCTTAGAACTGGTATTCTGGTTCCGCTGGTCAATCATTCTAATATGCTGACTTTTTTTCTATTGTATTTTGACACCATTCACATACAAGTTGAAATTTCCGAGATCGGAAATAGTGTATAAGCTAAATGACTATGCATGGTATATCTCTAAAAATAGTAAGTACTAACAGTTGACACTGACAACACAAGATCCAAATGAATTTTAACTTTATCTAAACGACAAAAACCATTTTAATTGTTATCTTATAACCTTACGATTCTAGATCCGTCTTATCGACTCATTACACTTTATAATTTAAAACTAAACTAGATTTTGACTCGTATTTTCAAAAAAATATTTTCTTTTGTGTTTTTTTTTTTTTAAAAATATTTTTATATTTGTGCTTTTTGTAATTATATGTGTGTTTAATAGTAATCTAATATAATTTTTGACAACTTTATTGAACAATGTCAAAATTGAACAAATATATAAGTTGTAATTAGAACTGGGTTTATGTGAAAAAACAGTTAAATGAAATAGATATGTTTTTTGTTCGTCAGAAGCAATAGACATATCATTATATGATTTGTTTTATATATATTGTTATATAAGGATACATAGATTTTGTAAAAAGAAAATGGACATATGCAAAAATATAAGATACATACAGTTTTTGATGTATAGGTCGTTCAAAAAAAAGCCGTAGAAAATAGTGGGCCTGATTATTTTGGAACTGAAGAATGATTACAAAATATATATTGAAACATACATAGTTAGTTATGTATAATAGTTTAGATGAAGTTATAAAAATAGTTGGACTTAACCTATATCAATAAGTCATGTTTCTAATTTAATAGTATTGATATTGATACTTCTAAACTCTTTGATTTACACGTCGAATGAGGATAGTTTAATTTAGTCTTCATTTCTTAAGGTTTAATCAAATTTAAAATCTTGGAACACAAAACATGTTTTTCCTCCGTTCATCGTCGACCATGTATAGATGTCGGTCTCGTCGACAATTCGGGAACCAATGGAGAAAATTAACTTAAAGAACATGATTACTTTAGCATGAGAATAGTTCATAAACATTGACCAATTATTATTTTGTTTTTGTAAGGAACAAAGGAAACTCCAAGACAGCATCAAAGCCTAACACGTGGCTTCACACGAGGATAATATCGTTAGCTAGCTTGAAAGCCCATTCATCCAGTTATCAGCTAGCACACGGCTCTTTTGTTTTTTGTGGTGATTGTAATCCCGAAATCTTTCACACATATCACCGTCCGTCAGTATAGGGTTTGACTGAGCTTTGAGTTTAAGGTTGGTGCGGATAACACAACAAACTTAAGGGCTTATCACACCAAAATCACTAGGCCTGGGCGTATGGATACCCATTCGGATTCGGATCGGGTTTTCGGATTTAAGTTTCTAGGTCTCATACTAAAATTGTATTAGTACGGATCGGGGTCGGATAATAAAACTTCAGATTCAGTTCAAAATTGTATTGCATCTTAAAATCCATAAAATAACCATATATCATTCAGATTCGGGTTATATCGGTTTGGTTCGGATATAACCGAAGTAAATTTGTTTTTTTTTAAAGCAAAGCATAAATAAAAATACCTAAATTAAATAAAAATTAATCTATCATACATGAAATTGATAAATTAACAATAAAATGTTAAATCAAACATGAAAACAAACATTATTTGTAAACAATATGCATTAACTTACAGAGAATACACTTGTTATTTCAATAAGCAAATTATAAAGTACTTATTTATAACTAATTGTGTACTTAAAGCATTTATTAAAATTTTAATATTTATTTTTATATATCATATTACCACAAATATTGAATTAATAATTGAAATACTTATATATATTTCAAAATATTTATATTGACTAGTAACTTCGGATTTTCCGGGTTACCCATTCGAGTTCCGTTAATAACACTTTGGGTTCGGATATTTTTTGTACCACCATACAAGACCCATGTAAGCATTTTTTACATTTCAGATCGGATAATAGATCGGGTTTTTCGGTTCGGGTCCGGTTCAAATTTCAGATTCTGAATTTTATGTCCAGGCCTAACTAGGACTATGCAAAATACCCGAATTCAAAGTGTAGAACCGGACTCGACCCGAAGAATTGTACAAAACTTGAAATGAAACTGAGAAAATATTCAAAAGGATTCAAAACTTTAATATCCAAAGAATCAGAACCATTATCAGACAAAGTATTCTGGATACTGAAAATATATTAATTAATTTTAGATTTAATATCTAAAATATTTTGAATTATCAAATATTTGGAAAATTATATGAAATTTGAAGAAGAAAAACTGTCAATTTACCCAAAAAGAAGTGAACTACACCTAAATATGATGACCCATGATTATTGGGCCCAAACCATTTTTGGTCAAACTGGGCCCAAATTGTTTAAAATTAACATATTAGCGTAATGGATCTCACTTAAAAGAAGGATCTAGAAATTCGGTATTATGTGGGTGTATATATATACACAACTACTCCCCACATTACCTTATACCTTCAATAACTTGGCTGCTCTCTCTTTCCCTGATAAACCCTAGATCTCCCCGATAAGCAGCAACAATGGCCGACGCCGAGACTTTTGCCTTCCAGGCCGAGATCAACCAGTTGCTCTCCCTCATCATCAACACCTTCTACAGCAACAAGGAGATCTTCCTTCGTGAGCTCATCAGCAACTCCTCCGATGTAAGTCTCTTTTGCTTTCTCCTTGATCGATCTGTAGATTAGGTTTGATTACTGTTGTTGTTGTATCCGATTTGAAAATTGAAGTAGGGAGCTCTATGATATTCAAATCGGTCTTCTTAGATTTAGTTTTGCTACCATGGTTAAGCATTAGGTGTTAAGCTTCGATTAATTTGATTCTTGTCTTTTACGAGATAAACGGATCTTCAATCTATATGCATTCGGTTTGTTTGTATAGTTGGATCTTACTCTGGTGACTTAGTTTTTGAATGAAATAAGTAACTCGGATTAATAGTTTTGGATTGATTCTACGAGATAGGTTGAGTTTCTTTCTATGCGTTTGTATACGTTCTTGCGTTTGTTACTTAATGGTTTTGAACTTGTGAAACAGGCCTTGGACAAGATTAGGTTCGAGTCCTTGACCGATAAGAGCAAGCTCGATGGCCAGCCTGAGCTCTTCATCCACATCATTCCCGACAAGACTAACAACACCTTGACCATCATCGATAGTGGTATCGGTATGACCAAGGCTGATTTGGTCAACAACCTTGGAACCATTGCGAGGTCTGGTACCAAGGAGTTCATGGAGGCGTTGGCTGCTGGAGCTGATGTTAGCATGATTGGTCAGTTTGGTGTTGGTTTCTACTCTGCTTACTTGGTTGCTGACAAGGTCATTGTAACCACCAAACACAATGATGACGAGCAGTACGTGTGGGAGTCTCAGGCTGGTGGGTCTTTCACTGTGACGAGAGACACCTCTGGCGAGAGTCTTGGTAGGGGTACGAAGATGGTCCTTCACCTCAAGGAGGACCAGTTGGAGTACCTTGAGGAGAGGAGGCTTAAGGATTTGGTCAAGAAGCACTCTGAGTTCATCAGCTACCCAATCTCCCTGTGGATTGAGAAGACTATTGAGAAGGAGATTTCTGATGACGAGGATGAGGATGAGAAGAAGGACGAGGAAGGCAAGGTCGAGGAGGTAGATGAGGAGAAGGAAAAGGAGGAGAAGAAAAAGAAGAAGATTAAGGAGGTTTCTCACGAGTGGGACTTGGTGAACAAGCAGAAGCCAATCTGGATGAGGAAGCCTGAGGAGATCAACAAGGAGGAGTACGCTGCCTTCTACAAGAGTCTCAGCAACGATTGGGAAGAGCATTTGGCCGTGAAACACTTTTCTGTTGAAGGCCAGCTCGAGTTCAAGGCTGTTCTCTTCGTCCCCAAGAGAGCTCCTTTTGATCTCTTTGACACTAAGAAGAAGCCCAACAACATCAAGCTCTACGTCCGTCGTGTCTTCATCATGGACAACTGTGAGGACATCATCCCAGAGTACCTTGGCTTTGTCAAAGGTATTGTCGACTCCGAAGATCTCCCCCTCAACATCTCGAGAGAGACGTTGCAGCAGAACAAGATCCTTAAGGTCATCCGCAAGAACCTCGTGAAGAAGTGCATGGAGCTCTTCTTTGAGATTGCTGAGAACAAGGAGGACTACAACAAGTTCTACGAAGCTTTCTCTAAGAATTTGAAGCTTGGTATCCATGAGGACTCTCAAAACAGAACCAAGATCGCTGAGTTGCTCCGTTACCACTCGACCAAGAGCGGTGATGAGTTGACCAGCCTCAAGGATTACGTGACGAGGATGAAGGAAGGTCAGGAGGATATCTTCTACATCACCGGTGAGAGCAAGAAGGCTGTGGAGAATTCTCCATTCCTTGAGAGGCTCAAGAAGAAAGGGTATGAAGTCCTTTACATGGTTGATGCCATCGATGAGTATGCCATTGGCCAGCTCAAGGAATTCGAGGGAAAGAAGCTGGTCTCTGCAACCAAGGAGGGTCTGAAACTGGAAGAGTCAGAGGACGAGAAGAAGAAAAAGGAGGAGCTGAAGGAAAAGTTTGAGGGACTCTGCAAAGTGATCAAGGACGTTCTTGGAGACAAGGTCGAGAAGGTCATTGTCTCTGACCGTGTTGTGGACTCGCCTTGCTGTCTGGTAACAGGTGAGTACGGCTGGACTGCGAACATGGAGAGAATCATGAAAGCGCAGGCCTTGAGAGACAGTAGCATGGGAGGTTACATGTCTTCCAAGAAGACAATGGAGATCAATCCGGAGAATGCGATCATGGACGAGCTGAGGAAGAGAGCTGAGGCTGACAAGAATGACAAGTCGGTGAAAGATCTTGTTCTCCTTCTCTTTGAGACTGCCCTTCTCACTTCAGGTTTCAGCTTAGACGAGCCCAACACCTTCGGAAGCAGAATCCACAGGATGTTGAAGCTGGGATTGAGCATTGATGATGATGATGCCGTGGAAGCCGATGCAGAGATGCCACCGCTTGAGGATGATGCTGATGCTGAAGGTAGCAAGATGGAGGAGGTCGACTAAAAGCCTGCCCAGTTGCTGCAGTTGATGGCTTTTCTGGACTTCTTTGATCCTTTTTATCGTTTGAACCTTTTATTTCAGTATTTTTTTCCTTCTCTTCTAGAGTATTATTTGCTTTTTATGTACGAACTATGATCTTTTGCTTTTGAGTAAGAAGAGGGGTTTTGCAGTTGATGGTTTGTTTCTAGCAAATCCAAAGTTTTTTGCGGGGTTGATAGTATCCCCACTATCCTGATCTTTGATTATTTTGTGAACTAGAAGCAATGATAGTGTTTCTGCTAGCGAAGATACTTTGTATAAGGAGTATTACTATTTTGCTTAACATTAGTCTCCTGTGATTAGGCAAGTAAGTCAGAAGACTTGAATAGATTACTATTTTGACAGACGAGTTCTTTTTGCTGCTCTCTGCTCAATAGATTAACTGCCCAATGTTCTTGCCTTGTGTGAGTTGTAGAAATGTTTGTTATCTAGGAAAGGCGACTTTGGTCTCCGGAATATCTTGATCGAGTTGTGTTATGCTATATTTAAGCTCAGTAGTGGTGCCACCTTTTTTCATTATGATGATCTGGTCCTGTTACAGCTTCTAGCATCTATTGTCTATTGTTTTGTAAAACTGATTCATGTTTTGAGCTTTGTGTTTATGCTTCAGTAAAAATGTGAACTGAGAACGTGTAAATGACAATTGATGTTTCTCGTTTATTTCTAAGTGAAGTATTAACCGTGACAGTTGTTAAAAGAAGAGTATTGCATGACTTGATATAATCAACTTTTTAGGCTCAGTATTAGCATCTAACAGTTCCTCAAATAACAAAAACACACAGGTTGAAGTAAACCCCTCTACTTGGTTTAGATCAATGAACTTAAAAACCTACCATACATTAAGATGTAAAAGTTATATCTACAAACATCTGGGTCAACCGTCGAAGTCACAACCCAGTCGACTTTTAAAATGCGACTTGGATTTGATGAGCTTATTTTTAAAATACATGGTGCGACTTGAAACTTTGATAACTTAGGGATATTGTTTGCAATTTCAGAAAATGCAACGTACTATATTGGAAATTTAAGGGAATCCGGGTATAAACTCGGGCCGAACCGGAGCCGGTTATATGGGGATCCAGCTCCACTGTCGTTAACAAACAAAAAAAAAAAGAAGCTGATCTCAGATTGCTTTGCGGCTTCATAATTTCAAGGACGGAGTCAGTGAGTCTCCGATCGAGTCAGAGATGGGAGGCAACGGCGAACTGAAGTATGAGATCTCACAGAACGCGTACATCAAGCTCGTTCTCCACTCTCTGCGTCACAAAACGGCGGCGGTCAACGGAGTCCTCGTCGGTCGAATCAGTCCCAAGGACGAAGGAGTCGTGGAGATCTCCGATTCCGTGCCCCTCTTCCACTCCAACCTAGCTCTCCTTCCTCCTCTCGAGATCTCGCTCATCATGGTCACTCTCTCGTCTCCTTCTCCTGTTGATTTTTACATATAGTCTTTGAAATTGAATAGGATCTGATTGCATTGGTCTTCGATGTTTTGAGGTGTTTAGATAGAGGAGCATTACGTGGCTCAGGGTCTGAGTATTGTTGGCTACTTTCATGCCAACGAGAGGTTCGACGATGTGGAGCTCTCTGGTGTGGCTAAGAACATTGGTGATCACATCTCTCGCTACTTCCCTCAGGCGCCTATTCTCTTGGTGTGAATCTCTTAATCCTCTGCTTTCAGTCACAGCAGTTTATTGAATCACTAGTTCTAACTACTTGTGATGTATTCTGTTTTGTAGTTGAACAACAAAAAGCTTGAAGCCTTATCAAAGGGTAAAGATCGAAGCCCTGTGATGCAGGTTTGTATTTCTTATCTTAACAAAAGTTTTGGAAGGCCATTGATATGAGACTTGAAATGTAGTCAATTAAGTAGGGAATATATATATATATATATATATATATGTGTGAAAGCCATTCTACACACATATATATATATATATGTTAGAAAATAAATATACTAACTGATTACGTTAGAAAATAACTATACTAACTGATTACGTTACCAGACAATCTACTTGAATTGTGCGAGCAACTTGTATTGTACTTTGATCAACGCTTTTCTCTCCCTTTTCGTTTGGTATTTTTTACTTTGATGCGAGTTTCTTTTGCTGCAGTTAATAGGTCAAGTTTTTTGATTTTTTTTTTTTTCCGTTTAGTAACACTTTATGTTTATTTTATATGTTAGCTTTGTGTGAAAGATGCTTCCAAGAACTGGAGAGTAGTTGGAACAGACGGAGGAAGCAAGCTACTCTTGAAAGAGCCATCGGCCAATGTAGTTTTGTCAGATTACATTTCATCTGAGAAATGGAAGGACGTCACAGATTTTGATGATCATCTTGATGATGTCACCAAGTAAGCTAGATACACACAAAGCTAACACCTCTATTGCACACGATGGTAATATCTCACTTGTTATATTCATTGTGATTGCAGGGACTGGCTAAACCCTGGACTTTTCAACTGAAGACGGGTATGTGATATAGCTAATTAGAGTTTTGCTTTCTTCATCTTCACTCGAAAACAAAACATTTCGCAGAGACCCTTGTTTACAGTTTCCCTTGAATCTTTTTGTTCAAGTATTATCTTAAACCCTAGTTTTATCATTTTAATGATATCTGTTGGGGCCTTTTCTAGTGATTCAATTTGTTTAAATCTCTTTGGTTGCACTTTGATTATATAGTTGGAATGAAAGCTTTGCTTTATTTGGTTGTTCTTTTTAGAATTTTCAGAAGTACATAGTTAAATCCTAAAGGCATGAAACCCTTTCGGGCAGCACTCTGTCTGCATCAACCTTAAAACACAGGACAACCTTTAACGACAACACCTTTGGCTGTCGGGCAATGCGCTAGATTGCAATGGTCTGAATTCTCAAGCCCCCACCAATCAGGCAAGCTTACGTCATTGTTCTGAAACACAAAGAATATCAACACTCCCATAATCGCGGTCCCTGCATCAAGCGCTGCAGAGAGGATGTAGTTGTGCCTCGCCCACCAACTCTTAAACCTCCTGAAGATGTAGTAGTTGAACACAACCCCAACGATGGTCCAGGACCAATAGTGCACAGCCTTGGCTTGTGGCATTGAGCTTACTGCAGAGAAGATCAATGGAATATGGATGTGTTTTAGCCATTTCTTCTCCGGGAACTTCTTCGATGAGTACCAGAAGGGAACTGGAGCAAAGATGCCGACGAGGAAGAACCAGTTCATCCCGGGGTAGATACCTTCTTTGGTAAACATCCTCCTTGGACCGATCACTCCCCATTTGATCGATGCATTGTAAAACACTTCGTATCCGGGACAAGTCCATGGACTACCCACTGGGAGAAAATCCGTGTTACATACGTTCTCGACGGATGTAATGAGCCACCAGGTTGTTCCGAAGCAGACGGTCGATGAAACCACAGTCGCAACAAGCTGGACGATGAACATAGACCTTGGAGGAATCTTCATGTAGTGACCAAGCTTGAAGTCTCCCACAAAGCACAAGGCTTGAGACATGCTGATGTATCCGTAGGTCTTGAAAGCCACATTGGCTAGTGGTTTCCCCGGGTATAAGTACCCGATGATCAGTTCTGTTATAACATTAAGACCCACCTGGTGGTTCGTAGTTGCTTGGATGACTCCGATAGGTAATGTGAAGAACATGGCAATGGCGCATGCGAGTATAAGTCCCCACCATGGAAGCTGAAGCTGCTTGTCAAAGCCCTCACAAGTGTAGAGTGCAAAAGCAAAGGAAGCAACTAGAACTGCGATGAACCACCACTGAGGTACTGCTTGATAGTTCTTCTTCATCAATGTTGAATGCACATCTCCGAACTTGTCCTTTGTTGCTGTCGTTGTCTTCTTCCAAATTCCCCATATAAACCTTGAGATACAACAACAAACA
Source organism: Brassica napus (assembly GCF_020379485.1). Classification (NCBI taxonomy): domain Eukaryota; kingdom Viridiplantae; phylum Streptophyta; class Magnoliopsida; order Brassicales; family Brassicaceae; genus Brassica; species Brassica napus. The sequence continues at coordinate 7,310,731 of NC_063446.1, forward strand.
CAAAAGAGAGTGAGACGAGATCAAATCATGTATTCAAAAAGATGTTGAAAGTTGGCTCCTTACTTTCCATCATAGAGGGCGACATGAGAGATGGTAGCAAAAAGAGAAGCAAAGCTAAGTCCGTAGAGCAAAGCAAACATCACACTCAAATAGAGCTTGCTGTAATCGTTGTAAGCATCTAGATTGATATCAAAGTCCTTCTCGTTTAGTATACGGGTAATGTTATAGGAATGTCCAGTCTGTTCAAAGGTTTGCGAAGTATAGAAAGGAAACTTCTGTGCATCATAAGCATTACTCCAGTAAAAGATAGGTAGAAGAATGTACAAGAAGATGAAGAATCCTGCAAAGAAGTTAGCTATGGCGAAAAACGGTACAGCTAGTGGACTGCCTAAGAAACCAGCAACCGTGGACCAGTCAAGACCAAACGAACCAATGCCTAAATCCTTGAGCCCTGAGCCGACTATCTGAGCGGTCACTGAGCTTTTCCAAATCAGCAAACGAATGAGATTGCGGAGATGGAAGGGAAGAGGTAGCCAGGGACTATGTAGTAAGCAAAGCTCACACCGAAGACAATGAGGAAGAATCTTAGTCTTGTTTGTTGCCCTTTTTGTAAGTCCTCCTTCTCATGCACAGCTCTGTTACACAAGTCAAAATGAAAATCAAAATGAGTGAGAGACGTAGAGATAGAACATGTAAGAGAGTTGAGAGTCATTAAACCAGTCGATAGAAACAAACCTAAAGAGTGAGACTTGAACAAGATTCCACGAGGAACTTCCTGAAGATCCCAGCCCATCCATATCCCAACAACTGCAAGAAAATGATATGTCATAGATGAGGCGGAGGTGCTCTTTTGAGAAACGTCTCTATGGATAGCAGACAAAAAAAACTGATCATGTATATATTACATGCAAAATAATTAAAATATTTATATTTTAAAATGCATGCATACGTGCGAGAAAGAAAAACATATTGCCTTTCTCCCATAAAAACAAAATCTAAGACTTAAAAGTGAAAAAAATAATGTCAAGAAATAAAAACAATCTTACAAAAAAATATTAAACTTGTAAATGTTAGCAAAATAATCAAGAATCATTAAAAAAATACTTTTTAAAACCTGAGTGGTTTGTGTGAGCAACATGGCGGCGGCGACATTGAGTTGACGGTGGTAAAAAGCTTTAACAATGGTAATAATACTGGTGGCATAAGCTCCCCCAGCTCCAGTATTAGCAAATATTGAGATAAGAACATGTTCCTTGACATTGAACGGACCAGGATTGAACGACCACGACCATTTCGTCCCTGGAAACACAAACTTCTTTGTCGGAAGCGTCGCCGCCATGAATTTCCCCAGCGGAAGAGTCAGGACCTGAGCCGCAACGGAAGACACCCAAAGCTGGTTGGACCGGAAACTAAAGAACTGGTTCACGAACGCAAGCAGTATGCAAGAGACAAGTCCGAGAAACCATGTTCGGAAAGTAAGAACCGGTAGTGATGGATCGTCAGTTGTGGGAACAGTTAACCGGACTTCTTCAACAGGACTATCATTCTCCTCCTCCTCCTCTTCTCCTACACGTCAAATTCAATTCAAAATATGTTAAAACCAAATATAACGACTAGAAAATTATTAATATACAAACTGAACCGAAACATAACGGGTATAACCCTTTCCCTTTCATTTATGGTTAGCTAGGTGGTAATGATAAGAACTGTTATTGCCTCAACGGTCAGGGCCTGATCTCAGATTTAAGGAGTTAAATATTATGTTATATTCTCACTAATGTTTTCCCCGAAATTCTATAAAATTGAAAGACAAGGGTAAATGTTTTATCCGACTGTGCCTAGAACCGCACTGCTCGCAGTTTATCATATTAATAAAGAGTTAAACTGTGAGACCAAAGAGATACATTACCGTTTATAACGATCTTGGACTCGTGAGGATTGTCGTCTGAGGGTTTGGGTTCGTCGAAAACGCTCGTCATTATTTTATCTTCAAGCTCCTTTCGCAGTGGTTTATCTCTTGTTGACCACCGTCGGAATTTAACTTATCGTGTGCTTGGAGTTCGATTTCTACTTAGCTGTATCGTGTCATTGGAGTTTAACTTGTACTTGGGATCGACTTGTATGATATACTGTATGGAGCTATCAACTTATCGTGTGCGTGGAGTTTGACTTGTAGTCACTTTATAATTTATTTCAAAATAGAATTTAATCTATAATAAAGTGAACATAAATTTATTTCATAAATAGAGTGATCTTTTTTTTATATATTATTACTACATTTTTCATTCAAAAAATGAAGAATAAAATATAATTGTAGTTACTCAACTACATTACAGAGTTACTCCGTTTTAAAAGAAATAATGAGTTTTATATTAGAAATACCATTAAGACATATCTAATCGAGATAATCAACATATTTCATGAGTTATGCTACACATGTTTTTACAACGGGAGAATCTCAAACTAAAGTGTAGACCAATATAATCATTGCAGTATGTGAAAAAAGAGAATTTGTTTTTCAGTATATAAGACTAACTAACCATAGTTGAAAATGCGATTCAAATATTTGATATTTATCGCAAACTTTTCCAATTATTAGACCATACACAAGTTCGATTTTAAGAGACAAAATTAGTTACAAATGTACGACATTTTATAGTCATAGCTTTCTCTTGAGTCCTGACAAGCGGATCTAAAAAAACTACAAGATGTTCTGATATTTGGATGTTTATCTTAAGAGTAACAAATCTTAGATAAGTTACACACTTTTTTTTTAATTACAGATATAAATGCAACGTGATAATATACAGATAATGGGAAAACCCGGATTTGTTTGATTATAATCTCTAAAATATCAGATAAGTCATGCTAACTATAAAAGTAAAAAAAGCCTACTAAAGTAAAAAAAAACTATACAAGTAATTATGACTTTTGAACTCGGAATTGTGCTAAACCCATTAAATCACTCGGAAAGTTTGTTAAAACTAAATGAAAAAACTATAAAATAAAACAAATTTCAATATTTTCTAACATATTCTTATGTACTAGAGTTGGATTATTAAAGTTTACATTATTATGAGTGTTATATCAGTACACATATATTAAATAGCTCAATAACATATCATATTCACTAATTCTACAAACCAACTATAATAGTTAATAAAGAAACGATAAAAATGAAGTGGCATATAGTCACATATACTTTTTATAATCTAACTGGTATATAGAGCTACAGATGAACAACCAAAACCCTTACCAATTATACAATTGTAAATAAAATAAAAAATTTAGAATGGTGCGTATCAGCGGACGCACTTAGTCTGGTGGTTAACTAGAATATTACTGTTTTTATATTAGGTTTGAGTCGACGTTTAGTTCGGTATGGTTTTTAAGTTATAGTCCAATACTTTTAGAGTTTCTAATATGCTGATATGCATGCAGATCACGGTTTAGATTATGCATTTACAGTAAGCATGATTAAAGATAATGTAATAGATGAAATCATGAAAGGTAAGGTATCAAATGATTGTAGTCTAGTCTTCGGATCCCATTGATAGAGTTAAACAATCAAATTTTCTCTTTAGTTATACAGGCGGTCTATAATATCCCCTATAAATTAATCGAAAAACATTACATCTTATTTTTGTAGCCACATGTCATCACTAGGTTGATTCTTAAAATCATTAGAAAAGTAGGTTGGTCCATCTAATTATATATTAAGTTTTTTATTAAACTAACTATAAATTCATTATTAATGTTCTTTATTATTTTCTTAAATAAAAATTACGAAATTTCCTAATGTGACTAAAGTATATATGACAATTAATGATTTTGAATAATAAAAGATTTGATAAAAAAATAGTGTATCTTCTATCATATTAGTTTAATTTTAAACTATTAAAATAAATTAAACAATCACAATAACCATATAATAAAAAAAATTAAATTTTCTGTATATGTTATATTTTGAATTTTTAAAAACAACTATAAATTATTAAAACTGTTAAAAGTCTCACATTCAAATTTTGTGATCCATGGTTTAAATTTTTTGTTATGATAAAATATAAATGATTACAAAATCATATAAGTAAAAAATCTAATTTAATTAATTATTAAGATTAATATATATATATAGATATATCGTTTTAAATTAAACTATAAACCCTATAAAATACATAAATATTTTAGTTTCAAAATTTATTTTGAACATTTTTTTTTTTGAAAGAATGTTAAATTTATTCAAACAAAAAAACTGTTTTACACTTTGTGTTACTTTGGGATAGAAATTTTTATAAACTCAGAAAAAACTTCGATGAACTATCTCGTTGCAAACCATAGAACTAAACCTCCCGTGTGCGCTCGAGCGCGGATGGAAGACAGCCTATTACGAACGTTTTTGTCCACCATTTTTGAATTATTTTTTTGATAAAAGCTTTGAACGAAAACTGACAATTTTTTAAAAATTATAAATTACTAAGACTATTAATCTCACAATGAAAATTTTGTTATCAGTAATTTAAAGTTTTAGCTATTTAAGATACAAATTATCAAAAACACCATATGAGTAGAAAATATCATTTAATAGACATTAATATTAAAAATATATTATGTATGTTAATATCATTTAAATTTAATTACATATCCTATCATATGAAAAAAATGTTTGGATTAATAAAATTGATTTATATGTTCGTATCAATTTAATTGTATATGTAATAGTTACTGACTTTTGATTATTCAATATATATTTATTATTTCGTAATATGTAAAAATATATAATACATTAAATATTTTTTATATATAATGTTCATTCTGCGCTAGGCACGGGTCTTAACCTAGTGGATTATGATTTATGACGAACATTAATCTCGATAGATAAACATTACATCTCGTAAGATGAATATGAGAAATTAGATAAAATATATACATTAGCCATCAACTGTCCTTAATTCACATACGTTATCATTGACTAGTATGATTGCATAGACATCGATATCAACTTAGCTTGTAATGCTGCTCTTGTCTTTCTCTCTTTTTGATTGAGCAGTCTCAATCAAAGAGATACGAACTTTAGAGAATTGTGTTTTCTCTGAATCTTTTGTGTTTTTCCTTTTAAGCTTATTCTGACTTTTTTTTAGTATAAGAGAACTTAAAGAATATATTTGAGCTATCCACGCTAGTTTGAAGGTTTCTTTATTACAGCAAATTCCATGGGAAGTTTTTCACCATCAAGTTCTCAACCCAAGTATTAGTATATGATACTATATGTAAATATGATAATTATTATTTTATTCTGTGTATTTCAAAATTATGAAAACTCTTAACTTAAAATATTTCAAATGAGATTGGATTTCCAATAATTTTGAAATACCAAATCCATTAATTTATAATATATCTTCTAATATTGTAAGAATTTTTGGTTAGATACCCCCAATAAAGAAAGATATTCTTAATTAGCAGCATATATTAGGCAAAATCCATTTTTATAATAGATTTTTCTCATATAATTTACTAACATAACTAAATACAAAATAATTGAATAATAAATGATTACAGTTCGGTGAAAAAAATAACTTAATTTGTGTTTGTTAACTTTTCCCAAAATTTGTGGTGGATAAACAAATGCTGTTCATTCGTTTATCCACCACAAATTTTGGGAAAAGTTAACACACACAAATTAAGTTATTTTTTTCACCTGGTTTTTCACAAATTTTGGGAAAAGTTAACAAACACAAATTAAACACAAATGGTACCTAGTGGTTTCTTTTAATGTCATTGATGTGTTACCACCTGCATTAAGACCCATATACATTGCATATGATAATGTTCCAAAATGTTACAGCTAACAAAAAAAGAAGTGAGAAGCAATCTAAGGTTTCTAAAAATTCTAAATACCTTCTTGACAAACTGAAAAACATGGACTCACATTTAACCCTTAACTAGATTTGAACCCGCCCAGTCGGGCGGATATTTATTAATTATTTTGATTTGTATTTTCAAATGTAAAATTATTTTTATCAACTAAATTGATAAATTTTGTTTAAATATATAAAAATTGATTTGAACAAATTTATTAAATTGATTTGTACACACAGAATTCATAAGTTTTATACTATAAGGTTTTCATAAATTTGTGTAAATTATTTACTTTACTTGTTTTTATTTTTGTTCAATACATTTTTTGGTGGTATAATTTTTTTTTTAACTGTGCAACAAATAATGCAATTATATTATAAGCTTTGCATAAAAGTTTTGTAATAATTTTTAGATTAATTATATATTTATATATTTATATATTTTGAATTTTCATATGTTTAATACCAACATATATAATGTACATATAATTATGTAATATAGTCAATATTTGATGTGTATAATTTTTAGTCTAAAATATAGAGTTTAAAATGATTATAGTTGTGCCAAATAATTTAGGATGTTAATTTTCAATTTCCTTGTGCACCTTTTTGTTGCTCTATTTAAAGTCAAAAATATAATATGCATAATTACCTATCTCTCTAATTAAAACAAAAAAAAAACATAAAATAATTTCGAAATGTTGAATTAAGGCCCATGATTTCATAAAATTATGCCAGTTTGAATTCTCTGTATTTATGAACTTCAAAGTATATACTGAAAATCACATCTTCCTAAATAGGTTTGGGTGTTCGGGTCTTTGGATCGCGTTCGGACCAGTTTCTTTTGGTTTCGGACCGGTTCTTTTCGGGTTCGAGTTCTTCATGTCTTAATCTTTTGAGTTGTCTTAATCTTTTGAGTCCTATACCCTTGGTCCCAATATATACTTGTAAAATTTCGGTCAATTATTTTCGGTCTGTATTTATTTGGATCGGTTCTTTTTGGATCCGAATCTATTCGAGTCGATTCTTTTCGTTCCGATTAGAAGAATTTTTGTACCCTATAATATGAAACATATATATGTATTAAATACATATGAATTTTTTTATCGAGTAACTTTATAATTAAATACTTTTCAAATTCATTTTACATTCTGCAACCAAACACATAAGTATTTTTTATCGTTACATTCAGTATATTTTCAGAATGATGTATAAAATATATGATGTGGGTAAGAGAAAGGTATAAATCAACTTAGAACAAAGTTTCATCTATGGTAAAAGAGGTCCAAATAAGAGTTATTGTATTACTAATATAATTGTATATACAATCGGTCTATTTTAATTTTAGTGGAACATAATTCGTTTGGTTTACTTAAAATAGAGTAGATTATTGGTTTAATCTAAGTTGTCCGATTTTAATGTAGCAGTAGCGTTTAATATAAATATATTGTAAGTAACTTGATATGATCCATAAATTAAGTATTATACTAACAAACTTGAAAGTGTCCAAAACATAAATAACAACTTCAATAGTAGATAAATTTAGGATTCTATTTTAATAGAGTAGATATAAAAATGAGGCCAAACTATTAAAGTAGGCTTTTCTATTATATGAATCAAGGCCCATTAATATATGCTCTATTCAAGCTGATTTGTACTAATGCTTATAATTATTATTTTGGTTTTAAGTATAATTATGATATAATGATGCTATCACCAGGCTTAATATATGCGAATGAGATCAAAGTACCTAGGCTCAAGTCGCTAACTGCCAATCTGCATCCATGGGGGTTTGCAATTTTAATGGAGGAGAGGTTAGCTTCTTGAAAATTCCGTATTTCATTAATTATATAGAAAGTTGAGATCGTTGAATCTGCGATACCTCTTCATAAAACCCATAATATCTACATTACTGGCATGACTGAAATTGTTAAAATTTTATCTGCTTAAGTTTGTTCAGTATGCATTAACGTAGTTTTTGTTTTTTCCTTGCACTTTGTTTATTTTTCCTTGCATTAGAGTATTGTTGGATATGCACCTTGCAGTGGGACTGGGGTCAGTAACTTCGAACTTAATTTCTGTTAAACCATAGTTAAGCTCAGGGGCAAAGCTAGAAATTTTATACTATGGGTGCATTATTTATAAAAAGAAGCATAAAGGAGAACTGAACTTGGGAAACTATGAGTGCATAACTTTTTAGCTAACAAATTTTAAATGTCTTAGCCTAAATTTTTGAATCTTACTATTTGTATGGGGGAACTTGCACCCTTTACCATCGTGCCTTCGCCCTGCCCCTGGTTAAGCCCTGGGTCTTTATAACTACATTTTTTTTTTTTTGTAAATGGTTTATAACTAAATGTTCTGTGCTCCGAACGGGTTATATCAAAAGATAAATTAGTTAAAGTTTCCAAAATTCTTGAGGAAATAAAGAACTTTGCTCAGCCTGTACCTTCTTAGAAAAGTCAAATATATCTGAGCAAACAAAATTAACATTCGCAGTCAGATAAGAGCGATTATAACACTTTGTTATAAATATGCAGCAACTTTTACTTGCCGCTATTGATATGGAGGATGCCACTTCCAAAACTGGTAGATATATTGTTTACTCAAGATGTCCACTTATGGTTGCGGAGGTTAATTTAACTGATATGTCCCTCCCCCATATTTCTCACCCTTGTTCTTTATATATGCATCCTTAATTTTTCCTTTTGTATGAAAAAATTGCGCAGAACAAAGCTGTCATTTTGTTTGGTAAAAAGAAATGGTTTCTCCTCTTTTTCGGGAATCCAAACAATATAAATAGGTAATCCCAACGAGAATTGAATCCAAGTGGCGGAGTGCCTACCAGAAACTTCTTTACCATGGACCAACAGCTCGTTGGTGAATCTGTCATTGATTATGTTCAACTTGTTAAAACTGGACTCGATTTTGGCCAAGACGGGTAATGTACACAGTTCTATCTGTTGGGATATGTAAATGAACATCACAATGATACTGTCTTTAACGTCTCCAAATCTTTGTCTTGGTTTTATCAGATTTACAAAGTTTAGAGAACACCGATTCCATCTATCTTTAAAGAAGACTAAACGTTTTTACCCTCATGTACACAACATGGAAACGGATTCTTTGTGGTTACTCTAGTAGCTGTATAACCGAAATACATTAACCTACAGGAAACTGTAGAGGAAGATGATGATGATGAAGCTGAGGGCCTGATGCTATTGAAGAGATGGAGAAGCCTCCTGTTCCAATAAGAAACCAAAGGAAACTAAAGAAAACAAGGAGAGACTTGCAAAATCAAAGGAGGATAAAAGAGGCATTAAAGATAAGAAATCAAAATCTGGAAATGCTGAGGATCCATCTAAGGAAAGGAAGAGCAAAAGAAGAAGAGATCTGAATGGAAGATGGAAATTGCTCAAGCTAGGTAAGAAAATTTCTCACCTCATCAAAAACCATGAACTGAAAGAAGGAAATCCTTTGGGCTGTCTTATATTTTTTTGACTTGACAATGCTTTGAATGAACACATATGCAGGGAAGAGGAAAGAAGAGCCATTAGAGAGAAGTCGAAGGAGAAGCAATGATTGAGTGATTTTTGCATCAGACACTCTCTCATCTATGCTCATGGGGAAGTTGAATGTGCCATACATTGGCTTCTTGTTTTAATTATTCAATCACGAACTATTTGTGTAACATTAAAAATATCTTTTAAGAATGTGATGTTGAGTAGGGTTCTTGACCCAGTCACTAATAAGCCCTTGTCATCTTTCACATACAAACTGTATTGTTTAGTTTTAATATCTGTAAGACCAAACTAAAATCAAATGTATAATCGTCGACAACAATGTGTGTATATTGAAAGTTGAAAGGCTATGAATTTTTTCAGCTTTTCTTTTGGAAATGATGATTAAAAGTTAGGGAATTGTCAGTGAGCTGTTGATTGGTTGTAAGTAGTTAGTTAGAGACTAGAGATCTCTCTCAGAAGTGGGACTTGTGTTGGTGAACATGACAACCCATTCTTCATCTATCTCTGTCAGATCTTGTTTTGCGACCTCTCAATATTTAATTATTTGATTATTATTTATCCTTTTTTGTAACTGAATTATTTATCCTTTTTGTGCCTTTTAAAAACAATTTGCATTATTTAGAATTTATTTTCTTATATAAAAATATTTCAAATATTCTAAAATCATTAAAGAGATCCAACCGGTCGATTATATGAGTCAATCAATCAATTCCTGTATTATGATGGTATGAATAATTCAATACAATTTGTTTACTTTTCCGTGATTTTATAATTATTCGAAAGAACATTTATATGTCTTTTTTTTGTAAACTAAGAACATTTATATGTCTGTTCTTCAAAAGAACATTTTTTCTAGCAAAAAAGATTATCTCGTAGCAAAAGAAGATGTAATTAAATCAGGTGGGCTATCATTTTTATTTTATACGTCAGACAAAATCATGTGGACTGTGTTCTGACATTTGGGTTGTACGTACTAAAGTTTAAAGCGGAGTGGATATAAACTATAATTAAACAGTGATTAATTCACCATAAGTTTACACTACCTACCACATAAGTAAATCAGAAAATGGAAAAAAGAATTTACATGTAACTTTATAAAAGCATGCCCATCATCAAGAATTATTTTGATCGACTCTAGAGAAAAACAAAGTTAAAGAAAACTAGAGAGTTAGCAGCTGTATTAATAAGGTGTTGATCATTTGAAGACATTAATATTTTCGTTTTAATAACGAAATTTTGCTTCAAAATGCTAAACCGAAACTCAAGCTAACTAATGAAATGTATTGAAAATTTAGTATCTTAATTTATAAATCTTTTAACAATTAGGTAGTGGAAACAAATTAATAATAATTTGTTATAATTGGATTATTATTTTATTCTACAAATGGAATTGTCACGCTCGTTTCACGTCCCAAGCGGATCGTGTAGCAGTGGTCGTTATTGGATTTAAGAGCATGATGTTAAAGTGAATTATTGAGATAACTAAACGGACAAACTATACCTACTTGTGTTTTTAATGCTCAACAATCTTGTGTTTTGTTTAAAAAAAAAAACAATCTTGTGTGTTTGTCAACTTCCATTTGAACCTTTTCTACAGAAAAAAAAACATTATTTCTGCTCGATTCAATGGGAAAACAATAGGAAATGTTATCTTACAATATAAGGAAACTTAATATATATTGAAACAAATCAGAAATTGCTTTAACCCTTTGTAGACATCTTTGGAACTCCAAAGTTTCCAACTTTATAAAGCTACGATGGTGAAATTTAATAACAACTAGACACCTGGTCTGCATGTTTCTTTATGTATTTAAATAATACATTTAAAAATACCTCAACTAAATTACGTTAACATTTTTAATACCCAAACTTGTTTGCTACTTAGTTTAATACCTAAACAAATTAATTTACTTATTTGCTACTTAGTTTAATACCTAAACAAATTAATTTACTTATTTTAATATACTTACTTTTAAAATTATGCTCATTTTAATACCCAAAATATGCTAATTTTAATAATTTCAAACAAAATTTGGAAAATCTCCAAAACTCAAAAATAAATCTTAAAACTCAAAAATAAGTTTCAAACACAATAATCCCTATATATTTCCTTAATAATACACAATAATCTTTATCAAAAAAAAATTATTTTCTAATTTTAATTTTTATCTTTAAAAAAGCCTAAACTGTTACAGCTCAAGCTCAAGACGGCATCCTTGATGTAAACCTTTGTCTTCCATTTTGGAGAAAGCGAAAATACATTGAAATAATTGAATCCCTCAAAAAAATAAAAAAATATTAAACTTTTTATTTGACCCAACTCTCTCTCTTACTTCCCTCTTTTCATGGTGTAGACCCAACTCTCTCTCTCTCTCTCTCTCCATTTCCATGGTAGAAGCAAGGGGATGTGTTCATTTCTCTACAGCCTTACATGAACAGTGAAGCTTCTCTCTCCTCTCCTTTATCTTTTCTTCTTCCCTTTGCTTAATCCTTCTCTGAGCAAAGCGGGTAGCTCGTGATCTTCATCGGTCAAAAATCTCGACTTTAAGGTAACGATTAAATGGCTTCTCTCTCCTCCCTCTCTCTCTCCCTCTGTAAAGCTCTGCTCTTTTTCTTCTTTCCTGGGTTCTATTCTCTGATTCTTGTTAGATCCAAAAGCTTACTTTATGGAGATCTGTGTAACCCCCCATAGAGATAAATAGAAAAAATAAAAAACTCCATCTTTTTGCATTGTAAAAGTTTCGATTCTGTTTTTGCTTATTTTGATTCAATTGATTGGTGCATCATTAGTAAGATCCATTTTAATTGGATCTCTCGATTTTCAATCTTCTCATAGTTACTGATGCTATTCTTTTTGTTTTGATGACTAGATCAAGTCACTAGATGATGGAATCTGTGGCAATATAGTCTCAGGGAAGAAAGAATAATCACAAATCAAGCTTTGCTCTGATTAGTGTTTTTTAGTTACTCCATGGCCTCTAAAACTCCAGAAGGATCACTCACCAGTTCCAGTAACACTATCTCAGTCAACACTTTAGCAGATCAAGTGTCTTCCACTCTGTCTCTAGCCGATCCAACTAACAAAAAGACCAGCGAGCAAGGCGAGAGCGGGAAGAGCAGCACCTGCAGACCGAGCACAAGCAGCGACATAAGCGACGAGAGCACTTGCAGCAGCTTCAGCAGCAGCGTCAACAAGCCTCACAAGGCCAACGACGTGAGGTGGGAAGCCATCCAAGCCGTTAGAACCAAGCACGGCGGTTTGGGGTTGAACCATTTCAGGCTCTTGAAGAGGTTAGGATGTGGGGATATAGGAACGGTTCATCTCGCCGAGTTGAACGGGACGAGGTGTTATTTCGCGATGAAGGTTATGGATAAGACAGCTTTGGCTAGCAGGAAGAAGCTTCTTAGAGCTCAGACGGAGAGGGAGATACTGCAGTGTCTTGATCACCCGTTTCTCCCGACGTTGTATAGTCATTTTGAGACGGAGAAGTTCTCTTGTTTGGTTATGGAGTTTTGTCCTGGTGGTGACTTGCATACGCTGAGACAGAGACAGCCTGGGAAACGCTTCACCGAGCAAGCAGCAAAGTAAGAACTAAGTTTCAAACTTTCTTTATTCTTAGTAGGCCTGGGCGCTCGGGGGCCGTCGGATTTTTCGATTCGGATTTTCGGTATTATGTTCATAAGTTCAGTCGGGTTTTACTAATTTTCGGGTTGGGTTCCTTCCCGGTTCAGTTGAGGTTTATAAAAAAAACTAAAAATTTGAAAAAAAAAATACTCAGAATATATAAATTATTCAGAAATTTAATTATAACTAGTTAAACTACCTAAACTAACAAAAAAATATCAAAATAATAATTAAAACAAACTACAATTTAAAAAAAAACTTTAAAACATCTAAATTAGTTACATATATAAAAACATTAACATATTTAACTAATTTTGGATATTCTCGTATCCTAATTCAGTTTTCGGTTCAGTTTGGGTTGTACACAAACCCCAAAGTACCAAACTCTTAACTCTCATTCGGATATTTTTGTATAACGGTTCGGATAGAATTTCCGTTTTCCGTTCGGGTTTAGGTAGGTTTGGGGTAAAAACGCTCAGGCCTAATTCTAGGAAACCGCTTTTGTGTATTGACTTATGTTACTGTTGTCAGGTTCTATGTAGCGGAAGTGCTTCTTGCAATGGAGTATCTACACATGCTTGGGATCATCTACCGTGATCTGAAGCCAGAGAACGTTCTTGTGAGAGATGACGGACACGTGATGCTTTCGGATTTCGATCTCTCCTTGAGATGCACCGTTAGCCTCTCTATAGTCAGATCATCAACCAATCTTTCAGGTTCCGAAGGTTTGTCAAAGAGTTCAGTTTCTTGCTCGCAACAACCAGCTTGCATCCAGCAACCATCTTGCATCTCAATGGCTCCAACATCCTGCTTCGGTCCACGGTTCTTCTCCAAATCCAAGAAAGACAAGAAACCGAAAACAGACAACGGCAACCACCAAGTGACTCCTTTGCCAGAGCTCGTTGCAGAGCCAACAAGCGCACGTTCGATGTCCTTTGTGGGGACGCACGAGTACTTAGCTCCGGAGATCATCAAAGGTGAAGGACATGGAAGCGCGGTTGATTGGTGGACTTTTGGGATCTTTCTTTATGAGCTGTTGTTTGGTAAAACACCGTTTAAAGGGTCTGGGAATAGAGCTACGCTCTTCAATGTGGTTGGTCAGCCTTTGAGGTTCCCTGACTCTCCGGTTGTTAGCTTTGCAGCTAGAGACTTGATAAGGAGTTTGCTTGTGAAGGAGCCGCAGCATAGGTTAGCTTATAAGCGTGGAGCAACGGAGATTAAGCAGCATCCTTTCTTTGAAGGAGTGAACTGGGCTTTGGTTCGGTGTGCTAGTCCACCTGAGATTCCTAAACCGGTTGAGATTGAACCGGTGAATTGTACTCCGCCTGCTGTACCGGCTGCTGCATCTACAAGCGTGAGATCTGATCAGAGCAATTATCTTGAGTTTGATTTCTTCTGAAGGTTCTTTTGCAAGAAACTGTGTCTCAGATTTGATGATTCTCCTATTGTTTCTTTGCAGAATCTGTTTAGTGTTTCTCCTTTTTTGTCTGTTTTTTTTCTTTTCACGTCTTGAACAAGTTATGAGATTTGTATCATTCTTCAACAATCTCTGTACCATCTTCTGAAGTTAAATACTTAAATGTTATTACAAGCCATATAGAATCCAAAAACCACATTATACACCGTAGCTGCAACTGCTTCTGATCTCAAGCCACAAAACCTTCTTTACCACACACAGCTTTCTCATTGTTCACAACAATAAAAGTTCCCAAATCATGAAACGAAAGCATACATCAAATGGGTTTCTCTCCAGGGAGATAAGAAGGAGAACCCCACTCCATTTGATTCTTCTTTCTATTAAAGAACCCACTTAGTTTCGGCAATAGCACTTTCTTTGACACCACCACAGAGGTTTTAGTCTTCTCCAGTTTGTTGATGATAGGCTTCTGTTTAGTAGCTTTGTAATGATGTTGCGGTGATGATGACTCAGCGGACATCTTGGCCTCAGCCTCTGCGAGAATCCTCGACGCCACTTCCTCTGCTTTCTTCTGATCTCTTTCACGCCACCTCCTGAGTTCTCCTTCAACCGCTTTCTTAGCAGCATCAGCCATAGCTGCTTTCTTCAACGCTTCTTCTGTTGAAGTCTTTATCTTCTCAATCTCCTCTTGCGTCGTCTCTAACTTCTTAACTGTCTCGTTTTCGCTAGCTCTAACTGCTTCCACCTGAGCCACCGCAGCCGCCACTTTCATATCCGCCAACTTATCAACTACCTCAGCTCTCTTCCTCAGTGAGTTAAGCTCCTCCTGAGACAGTGTGATGCTCTGAGCTCCTCCAGACTCGGATGATGTTGACTTACGGACAGCGTCGGTTTTTTCAGACATTGACTTTATCTCTTCAAGCGCCTTCGACTCAGCAGCTTTTGCTTCTTCGGCTTCATCTAGAGCAACCCTCAAGTTTAGCTCTATCTCTTCAAGCGAGAGATACGCAGTTTCAGCATCCTTAACCAACCTCTCAGCTTTGTTTCTCATCTCCTCAGCTTCTCCTCGAGCAGCTTCCGTCTCAGAAGAGATCTGATTCAAAGTTAACATCATATCTTCCAAAGCAGCCTTTGCTTTAGTTTCCTCTCCAACACATTCTTCTAGCTCACTCTTCCCTTTGCTAAGCTTCAGGTTAAGATCTCCAGCAACGGCTTCGATCTCAGCCTCTTTCGCTTCAACTTCACTTCGCTCCGTCTTCACATTCTTCAGCTCTTCTTTAAGAGACTCCACTGACTCTTGCAAAGACTTCTCTTCTTCCACAAACTTCTCGAGTAAACCCTTTGCTTCGTTCAACTCCAAGCTCACACCATTAACAGAATCCACATCAGATGATGCTTTCGTATCCTCCATTTGCTTCTGCAACTCATCGATCTCGTTGTAAGTCTCACTCAGCTGCGCTTCAAGCTTTTTAGCAAACTCAGGGTCGAACTCTTTCTTCAAAGCGAGGAGCTTCTTGGCAGATTCTTCCATTCCAGCTTTATGCAATTGCTGCTGAATCTCCTTCTCTGAGAAAATCTCAGACTGTTCTTTACGAGCTTGAGAACACGCAAGCTTAGTCTGTTCAACTGATTCATTAACAGCTGTGATCTCCTCTCTAAGCAACTGAATCTTGTCGGAATAAACTTTAGTCACTTCCTTAGCTTCCTCTACTTTGGTTAACGCAACAGTCTTTGTATCCGCAACCTCGTTAGAGACCTGACGGATCTTCCTCAGCTCTTGCTTCGCTGCATCAAGCTCCTTACACACCGTCACATACTCATCATCACTACTAGGCACAGGAACAGTCTCTGGTTTGGCTTCTTTGATCTGACTCTTGGCAGCTTCAGTCACTTTATTAGCAGAATCTCTCGACTCGTTAACAGCTTCGAGCTTACGAGTAAGCTCGTCGACGGTTCTTTTAGCCCAATCCAGCTCACTCAACGCTTGCTCTCTGACTGATTCAGCGTTCTGAACTTGTTCCTTTAGCTTGTTCAGCTCTTTCTGCGCCAAGTGAAGCTCCGTTTGCTTAACCAAAACTTTCTGTATAAACTCAGAAACTCAACTTAAAGTGTTTGTGAATTAAAAATCAAAAAGAGTGTTTTTATTTTACCTCAGCGGATTGAGGAGTGGGTTTGCGAATGAGAGGGTGCTTATCAGCAGAAAGGGCAGCTTCACCGAAGAGGTTAACAGCATGTTTAACGGATTGAAAAGGAGCGCTTGTGTCAATCTCCCCAACCTCCACAGAAGGAGAAGAATCTTGACGTCCTTTCTTAGCAACCATTTTGCATTTTCTTTCTTTCATACACAAGAGCGAGAGAGAGAGAGAGAGAGAGAGAGAGGTTATTATTAAGGGAATGATTAATTAAAGCCTAATCACTAAGAATCCGCACAGATCGTATCAATTAATTATCAAAAAACGTGAAGCGTCTATTCAACCTTTAAAGGCATGACCAAGAACTATCGAATTCGTTACCTGATCTTTCCGGAGTGAAGTTTTAAGGACAGAATCTTTTTTATATTATTTCTCTGGGAGAGAGACAAGAAGACGATCGATACCAAACGATTAAAAACACGTTAATCAGAAAAAGTACTCTCTCGACGCCTACTAAAGAGATGAAAAAGATTAGAGAGCTTTGGGAAAGAGATGAAGTTTGAATTTCTGCGAAGTCAGTGCCCATGAGAGAGAAAGAGACAGAGAGGAGAGAGGGGAAGTGTGTTTGGTTGACAAATGGCGGCCTTTGATTGGTCTCCGGTGAAGCTTTATCGGACATCCGCTTCCCGCTTCGAAATCGGAATCTTATGGAAGCTTGCGGAATCTCGCTTCCAAAACGTTTCTAAAATATTTTCTTTAAAAACATGTTGGAAGCTTACAATTCCGTTTTGGAATCACGCTTCCGTTTTAAAAAAAAATGCAATGCATATCAATAAAATATAAAACCATAGTTTTAATCTATATAAAATATAAAAAAATAATAGTAATGAATATTGAGTTATAAATATACAAAAAATAATACTATAAATTATCTTTATGCATTGAGATTTTTTATTAAAGATATAGCACATATTGAAATATATTGTGTCAATTATTTATGAAGTATTAAAAATAATTAATATAATATTTTTTGGTAAACTTAATTTATGTGTATTTTTACAGTTTTAATATAAAATCATTTCAAAATTATTATAAATGAATAAATGTTTTATTTCAAATTTAAATCATATAATTTTTAGTCCTAATTTTTTTTAAAAAATTATATATATATATAGATATACGTTTTCAACACGTACACGCTTTCTATATTTTAAAAAATATTGCTTCTGCGTTTTTTTACGCTTCCGCTTCCACATATCCGCTTCCGTTTCCATGAGCATAGATTACCATAAGATCCATAACACTTTTAGTACGTACTGCCTCTCGAGAGTTAATGTTCCTTATGGACCAGACTTAATTTGTTATGAAGTGATTAGCTAGCTGTAAAGTGTGCCAAAAAGAACTGTTACTCGTTAATAAATCCAAAAAAAAAGTTCAATCGTTTTATTGTCTCATCATTCATACTCTATGGCCCAACTCCATATAATTAAGAGAAAATTCGTAGATTCCAGAAGAAAAAGAAATTGCGTGGAGGTTAATGGGAAAATTCATAGAACTATTTCCCACGTGAGCTAGAAGACATGTAAGGCAAAAAAAAAATAGAGCTAATTATATAATATATTGTTGACTAGTCAGAATTGGGGCCAAGTCCTCCTCCTCCAAGGATGATCATCTTGACAATGCTTTTGCTCTTTCTACTTTGGCCCCTACTTGGTGTTTGCATTTCACATTTTAATTGGAGACTTTATTTTATTTTTTTTAAACACCAATTGGAGAATATAAAATAATCCACCTCTCTTTGATAGTTTTGATCATCACAGAATAGTATGCGCCTATTTTCTTACACTTTGACCAAAAAGAAGCAAAACTCAAAGTTTATTGTGAATCCGATGGACTGAAAGCGAGATAAGAAGATCTTTACTAGTATAATATCTACATTTTACAAAACGTTGCACATTTTTTATTTAAGATCCAGAGGAGCACATAATTAAAGGTATCTAGTATCGATTAAGAGGCTTAGTTAGAATCCAACATAAAAGCCCCCCAGTAAAGCTCATCAATATAACCAACTTCCTCCCATGTGTTTGGTGGATTCATCATGTTTGTGTTTTCTCCTGTATGCCATTGTGTAACAACAGAGCAGGCAGCAATTAAGAGCCACTTGAACAAAGGGGTTTTCAAATTTTTATTCAATGGAATTTTATATATTTTCGTGACGGAGAACATAAAATAATTTGTTTGATGTAATAAGAGGCAAACCAAAAGGAATAACACTACAACACAATAAATATTTTAATTTTTTTGTTGGTTCAACAGTGTAAATAAATTGATAAAATCAAGGAAAAAGACACCAATAAATTTAAAAAACCAAAAACGACCCATATGAGAAGCATTACATAATAGATACAGTGGCAACACGATTTTACAGCAATTTTTTTAAGAAGAACAAACAACTTCAAAGATGGAATCATAATCGTGATATGGCTCCAACTCATCTTAGGAACTTTTTCTGTTGTATGGGTACTTTCAAGAAAGACATTAAAACATAAAATAACATTGCTGTAGAATCTCTAAGCAATGCGACTTCTTTTTTCTTTGGGGCAGCAAGAAGAATCCATGTTTGTGTCTTTCAAGAGTCCACAGCTGGAGACTGCATGCAGCAGAGCCATTTTTTCTGAAACGCCAAAAGAGACAGTATTGTGTGACGATAGATGGAAAGAGAGTAGACAGAGAAGATAGAAAAGACGAAGAAGAAACTTACAGGCTGGGGTTTACTAGGATCTCCTCCTCCTCCTCCGGACTTAGCATGACCATCAGTGGATTTACCAGGTGAACCTGGTTTGCCACCGGTCTTTTTCTCATCCCTAGCTTTGTTGAATATGACTGTGAAGCCTTCAGCTGATGCTGGGTCGTTCACATCCCATTCACCAAACTTGGGCAAGGGACGACCTTTGTCCTGTTCATGTGGTGTGAAACACACAAAATGGTGAAACCAAATACAGCAACAGTTCAATCTCAAAACAGGAAAACATTCATACAATCAAGTACTATCAGGGAAAAAGGTTTGTACAATAGCCCAAACTAATCAACTTATCCATTTTCCTAGCAAACAGTATATAACACCACAAGTCAAAAAGAGAGTACCAAAACTAATCATAAAGAGAAATTCAAAAGTTTCTATCCACCTTCTTATCCTTTTTGTTAGGTAAGAAGAAAAATGAAGTTTGAAAACTAGTAGTGGAAACCAAATCTTTGTCTCTTAAATAAGCAAACAAACTCACAAGGCAGAAAAGATCCTTTGCTTGTCTCTAAACACAATATTTGTATGCCTCTTCACTATCAAATGAATCAAGAACAATCTGTCCCTCCTAAACTTGTCTGTGTTCAAAAAAAATTCTATCTTAAATCCAAAATCAGAACCCTTAAAAGAGCTTTACAAGTCGATATTTTCATAAATCTAAGTTGAATCAAATCAAATTCAGGTTGAATAAAAGCCAAAGATCGAAACTTTAAAAGCTAAAAAAAAAACAGAGATCCAGGAAAACGATTAACCAGCAACAAGACAATAATATAGCTCATCAGAATCACAAAACAGATTGCGACAAAATTGTTCATCAGAATCACAATATCGAATTCGAAGGTTTATGCTCTAGCATACATCGGGAATCAACAAAAAAAAAAAAAAAAAAAAGAAGATCTTAATAAAGATTTGATTTTTGAACGTACCGACATGAGGGTCTGAAGAAAGGAGGAAGATTTAATCCCAAGAAATGGAGAAGAACGATTCGGAGAATAAGGAGATGAGAAGCCGCCCGAGAAAACCAAGGGGAAATTGAGAGAACACAATTGATCGCAGATGAGAGAGACAGACTTTTCCTATTTTTAATTTTTTTCTCAATTAATTCCTTTTTTGCTTCCTCTCTTTTATTTGCATTCTCGGTGCGATGTCTGTAACGGTTTATATAAACGGAGTTAATCTCATTCGACCTGACGCCTTTTGTTTTTTAAACGGATAGCTGAGCTGGCTATAACGGCTGTTAATTGAGCGCATCCATGTTGGTTCGGACCGATGCAAAGCAAGTGACTTTGCTGGCTTTGTTTTGTCTTGTTTCATTATTTTTGATACTTTTTTTAATAATAATTCTCATTACATTGATTTTTTCTTTCTCAAAATAATAAGCATTTGTTGACAAAAATATAATAATATAAGCATTTTGCTAAAGAACAAAAGAAAAAAATCAATTGGCTAACCTTTTTTTATATTTTGAAAGATGTCTTAAACGGTGTTTTGTCAAAATCATGACACAAGTTAGGTGATCTCTGTAATTATAATTCATCTAGTGGCCTATTTGTTTAATGAAATATGAATACTTTTCCCTAACAATTCGCAAAACTATAATCTAAAACGTCATCAGCCGCCATCACTCATCATCTACCCAATATTACCAAACTATAATCTTAATCCACTAGCTGTTTTAGTTCTATTGTACATCTCTAGTTACATAAAGCTTATTATACAAATTTGGCAAATTTCATAATTATTTGTTCAGTAATAGTTGCCACATGCATGTATTTCTTTTAAATTCCTGATGCGTGCTACCAATTTTTGTAAGCGCAAATTAGTATAAACGGGATAAAAATTTGTTAGAAGGCTAACAGACAATCTACACATTGACAATGCATATATATAATAATATTTGTGTTACAGGCTCACGAGTGGTACTGCAGGATTCTGTCTGCATCAAGCAAGATCCATCAGACACCATCCCAACACAACAAACCAGTTTGTCTCCATTCTGACAATGTTTACATCAAAAGATTCCTCAAAAACATACAGAGAAGAAGGACCTCTTGCATCTTCCATGGCTCTGCATTTCATTACCCATTTTCCCTGTCTAATTAATCTGAATGAGTCCTGACTGATTTACAGGTGAAGTTAGCACAAGAATTGCCAACATAGCTCCAGCTATTACTCAGAGTTTGTTCCTCTTCTCGCTCTGTCTCTGTAAAGAGAAAGAACAAACAAACAAAGATCTTTTAACACAAGTGGAGTAAGACAGCAGTTATAACACACCTGGAGTATACCGAAACTCAACTAATACAGATGTTTTTGGCATGTTTTTGAGTTGTATTTGTCAGAGAAAAGAGCCAACGCATCACTGTCTTACTTGTCATGTTCTGCATAACAGCACAAGTTCAGATGCTTAAGCTTATGGAACTGGTTGGCACTCGCATCAAGAACTGCCAACGAAAACAAAAGTATAACTATGAATGCATACTTAATTGCTAATCAGAGAAGCAAAGAGAGATAGTAAGATGCATACTGTGAATCAGACAAATTTCAAGGAGTCTTTTTAGCTGGTTCCCCTGTACATCCAGCTCGTCACGGTGGTGAACTGCAACTGCACACCTACTAAGCAGAAAACACAATTCTCGAGATATGTGTTAACGCTAGCTTAGGGAAAGGATTTCATATGATTAACGCTTGTTATCCCTTCTTGTGACTTTACAAGGCCTTCAGCTTCTCCATGACCATTGTCAATGTTTTCTGTGAATTTTGAGACGAACTCAAGGATGTTATGACTCCTCTTTAAATCTACTACTTCCCATTCTTTATCAACTTGGAACTAAGGTTTGTATGTTGATCATGACATTAACATTCTGAAATAGGGTTTATATGAATTCGAAAAACCTAATTGTTCAATATATAAACTCACTGAACCAAAGGGCCACAAGTTGTTATAAAAATCAAATGAAATTCAAGCGTTAGGCTGAATGTGAATGCCAATGGGATGAAATTAATTATTACAATAGGTTAAGCACAAAGAGAGTGTATCCACAGACTTTGAAGCTGAAGCTACTAAGGAACTTGAAACACAGTTTTACTGTCTCCATTTACTAATCCTTACAAAAGCAAATAGGATCATTTGCTACAATAGGTTAAGCACAAAGAGAGAGTGTATTCACAGACTTTGAAGCTGAAGCTAAGGAACTTGAAAGTTGAAACACAGTTTTACTGTCTCGGAGAATCTGAGTTTGGCTCCTCGTAGTTTATGCTACTGGCTTCGGAACTTTCGCGGCAAAAGAACTGCAAATATCGAAAAGAAACTATGGGTAAAACTATGAAACTTATCTTTATATGTTGAAGTGTAGTCGAGAGATTTTACCTTTGGTTATACTGCGGAAGCGTTTTGCAGGGAAAGCAACATCGGGATCACGATTTTCTTGGGAAATGACGCTGAGAAGTACATTGCTCTTGCTGTATAAATAAAGACGCTTTAGTAGCTAATGAGAGCTGAACCTATTAAAGAATGATAGAAGCAACTAAGAAACAAAACCTGGCCCAAGAAGGAACGAATTTGTGGTTTGACATGTCGTCATCGTCGTCTTCCTCTTCATCTTCGTCGTCTGAGCATTTGTATGGAGAGATGTCGTAGGACTCTTCAGACATTTTCCCTATGTTGCTTATCACCTATAAGCACAAGTATTGTTATGTATCTGAGATTGGTCTCATCTCTAAAGAACTCCAAATCTCTATAGGATGAGAAAGAAGAAACTCGTACCTTGAGATCATCCTCTCTCGAGGATCTTGATGCATTGGTATCGTCGCTGGAATTACTCTTTGATCTTACTTCACGGATCCTAGCATTACCTTGTTCTTCTTTAAGTTCCTTCAGTGCTTTTATCTTCGCATCCTGAAAATGTCACTTTCTTTTATTCAGCAAAACTCGTGCATCACATTAGTCAAACAAAGATCAAAACAAGAAGAGGGTTCTTAGTCTTACCATAGCCTTTCTTTTCAGTTCTTTTTCAGCTTGTAGTTTCTCATCAGCCTCTTTTTGTTGTCTCTGCATTTCTGCAACTCGCTGTCTTTTAGCTTCCTTCAGCTTCTTGTCTTCTTCCCTCTGCCTCTTTTTATCGGCCATTTCAAACTCTTTTCTCTTCCGCTCTTCTTCTTTCTTTTTCCTTTCCATCTCCTGCTTCCATGCAATTTCAGCTTCCTTTTTCTTTCGCTCTTCTTCTTTCTTTTTCCTCTCAATCTCTTGCTTTCTCAGGTTTTCTTGTTCCAGCCTTGCCCGCTCAACCTTCATAGCTTCTTTCTTCATCTTGCGTTCATTTTCTTTCTGTTCAGCAATCCTTCTTGAAGCCTCAGCTGCTTCTAGGGCCTTTACTTTGACATCCCTCTTGCCTAGAGGAAACATAGATAGGGTAAGTTCAGACAAATAAGTAATTCGAAATATCAAATGCTTTCTACTAGACTAAGAGATATATTACCTGTAATGATTGCTGCAGCTGCTTTTTGCTGCTGCACAAGTGGAACGAACGAAGTGATGTTTGAGACAATGTTGTTGTGCCTAGGTTGTTTATCTGGTAATCGCGGCCCTACAGATGTCAAAGTCGAGTTGCAAGACAACTTAGTCTTACTGAACCTGCTACTAGGCGGTCTAACATTTCTTCCAGCGCCTGCTCCACCTTGATTCTCTTTACCTTTACTCGTGAATCTTCGGCTACCACCCAGCTTCCTTTCTGGTTTACTTTTGACACTGTTGTTGCACGTAGCAGAAAAGCTAAATGCGGTATTGACAGAATCTAGGCTCTGTCTATCAACAGGGATCTTAGCGTTAGAGTCAGATGGAAGAAATTTCATAGATTCTTCATCAACATCAGCAAAAGGCTTCTTTTCAGCAGAGGCATTCCCACTTTTGGAATCATCAGATACTTGACTGACAGCTTCTAATATCTCATCTTCTTTCTCATTCTCTTCAGCTATGCTAGGAAGGTCTGGAATTGAACTTCCTCGATTCTCTGACCTCGTCGACTTTGGAGTGTTAGCGCATAGGTTTTCAGGCTCCTCATCCACGTTCTCATTCTCTTCGCTAATGCAAGGTAGGTCTGGTGTCTGAATGCCCTGCTTCTCTGAACTGGAAGACTTTTGCAAACTTCTATACCACAGCTTCCCATTTGGAGACGTAAGAAGGTTCCTAGCATCAGCAGATGAGCCAGCACCAGAAAAGGGCAGACAGCTAGTGTACAAATTTCCTGTATAGTCATTGTTAACCCCCAAGTTATCAAAGACAGAGCTACCCTCCAAATTCTGACTGAAAAACATGCCATCAAGGAGTTCAGTTGAAACGGACTGATCCAAATCCAGTTTCTCATTGAACTTGAATATTTTAGCTGGATCTAATGAGGGAGTGATCCTGCAAGCAGACTTGCGAATCTGCTCTATGATGGTTGCACTTTCTGCTGTAGTTCCTGGAAATTCGAAGCTGTCATGTTTTATCTTGTTTTTGGAACCGCTTTGACTTTCATCATCCGTTTGGACTATAAAGCCCTCCAAAACAGGGGGGCTTCCATCGTCTGCGCCTGTCAAACCCAAGGGTGACAAACAAGGAGAACAATCTGAACTACGTACAACGCCACTAGCAAATGGGTGAGATGTTTCTCCAGCAAATGGCAGAAAGTCAATATTTTCTGTTTCATGTCCCTGATTTGGAGCAATAAGACTCCTGTCTACACTCTGTTCTGGTCTGAAGGAAAGCGAGGCAGGACTCATCAATCCAGCTTCCTTGAATAAGTAATCCTGTAAATATCCGTTTTGAGTTAATGTTATGCAAACTCTCAGCTTAATATTTGTGTCGTTTAATATTGGCAATGGAGTCATACCAACAAAGACATGCAAATACGAGCACAGAAAAGCTGATAATATTGAATAGGAGGATTTCAGATTTTTGCCGATAATTTTTATGGTTAATAGCTTTATATACACATGTGCAGCTTGTGAGGTGCTTGATTCTATGACACTTAAATCTAGATTGAGATATTCAGGTGAAGAATAACTGCTATTTCCTTTAGAGTAGGTAATGATATAGTTCTAAACTGAGCGGCTACACTTATTTTCAAGAGAGAAATGCTACTAATTACAAGACAAACTTAAGAAGAATGAGAAATACAGCACATACCTCTCCAAATCGTAACTCAGCTGACGATGCAGATCCAATCATCTTTTGTAACTCAACTTCATAGTGATCTGAAGATGCAGATCCAATTATCTTTTGTAACTCTACATCGTATTGATTGAGGTTGTGACTTGCGGCTTCCTCACTATGATGTACTGTTTCCCTAACAGAATCTGAGTCGAGAATGTCTCCCTGCAATATATAAAAACCATGATTCAAAAAGCATTTTAGTTACATTTGGAAGCACGAACTAGTTTAAAACTCTCATATAATGAACTATCCTAAGACATAGAAAAGAACATTCACCACTGGGTTTGACGAAGGCTCTCTACTAGTTACTTTGTACAGGGTTCTTCTCCGCTTATTCTGCAGTTGTGAACCCTCCATAAGGGAGCTAGAGCAGAAAAGATTCTGTATAGAGCCCTCTAGACCATGAGATTCACCTGTCTCTGTGCATGCTATATTTCTATTAAACTGGGGAACACCTTTGTCCGAGGATATTCCAAGTTGAGGTCTCTTTTTCAATGCATCTATCTGACCAGAGGATGTATTTGACTCTGGAGGTTCATTTTCTGCCCCTCTTAAGCCAGTATGGCTTGCAGGTGATTCCGTTTCTGATAGCATTTCTTTCTCCAAGCCATTATGATCTTCAGTGTCGTTCATTTCGTTGTCTGCCGAAAGATTTACCTCAGAATCAGTGAGAGATGGAAAATCTGACACCCTTGCGGCAGATGCTGGTGCTAGGGCCTTCTCCATTGTAGACTTTTCTCGACTATTCATTGGAATGTCATCGAAGCTGCGTTCTCCAGTATCATCAAAACAGTGTGATTCAGGCTTCATAAAGTCAGGGAGATCATGCGTTCTCAGTGATGCGTTTCCTGCTCTAACTTTAAGCTGTTCCTCAGTTGATTTACGATCAGAGTCAATAGAAAGATCCTTACATTCATTTGCTGATTTCTCTTCAGTTGCTAAGCTTCTTGGCCTACTTAATATCCCATGGCACTGGTTACTCCCTGCTTTGGTCAATGAACCCTGTGACTGCTCTTCCTTGGACACACAACCAGTATCCCATTTTTTAGAATGGTCAGTCATGTCTTCTGGGGTACCACTTTCTTGAAGAATAGATTCAACCACCACTTGCTCAACTACCGTGATGTCAGTTTGGCTTAAACTTCTAGATTTTGAGATACCATTAACTTCAGTTGATTCCCCAGCCTTATCTTCCTCCATTAATAAAGCTTCACCAGTATCAGTAACGGGCTTCAACAATACACTTTCATCGTCTGATTGCATTACTGAGTGTCTCCACTGCAGTTCAGCTGAAGAGGAATCAACAAAGCCCAAAAGCTCGGTCTTGGGTATAGAGTTTTCAATTGCACTCGCAAGTGTCGTCTCATCTGTGGATACGCCAGTTTGGCTGATCCTTCCAGCACTTGAACATATGTTAGTGTCAACACATTCATCCTTTCTTTTTAATTGATTGCCCCTGGTGAAATCTTCGACTGCTAAACCTTCAACATCAATAGTCGAGGGAATCATTGACTCCTTTACACATTCACCCTTTTCTTTTGATTGATCATTGCTGGTCATATCTTCATTTACTAATCTTTCAACATCAATAAAAGAGGGAATGAGCGATTCCTTTACTTCTCGGCCTTGCAGTAATGAAACTGAATGTCTTGGTTCCACGTCAACTGAAGAAGACTCAAGAGAGCCTGAATGCTCGGTCTTAGATCTAATTCCTCCAGAATTACCACCTTCAACATCGACTATAGAGGGAACCAGTGACTCTTTCACAATTTCACCCTTTTCTTTTGCTTGATCGTCGCTGGTAATATTTACAACTACCAAACCTTCAACATCAATAGTCGAGGGAATCAGTGACTCCTTTGCATCTCCACCTTGCAGTGATGAAATCGAATGTCTTGGCTCCAGGTCAACTGAAGAAGACTTAACAGAGCCTGAATGCCCAGTCTTGGATTTATTTCTCCATGCATAGCTGCTGGATCTTGTTTTAATTTCAGACTGAAAGAGTCTCGTTCCAGCATCTGTCAGCCTAGAATCTTCATTAGTGAGAGGTATTACCTGGGGTAATTCTACTCCATCATCTGCCCTGTGAGAGGGATCTGAATTTCTTGACGAAATGCTACCCGAAACAGAGTTGCTAGACTTTTGATTTTCCCTCTTGGATCTATCATGGCTTGAGCTTTTAGATCTTGTACCTCCATCGAGATAAGCTGTTTCATTGCAACTTCTGCTGTGGGGATCATCCACTTGCTCATCTACTTTAACAGGTACTTCATCAATTGTCTCAATGGTCTGTAATACATCCATTTCATTCACATGACCAGACTCGCTTAGAGATTTTGGTACAATAGAAGCAGAAGTATCTCCACTGGTAGCTGTTTGCAAAGGAACCACTTTCTGATGTGGGGTTGAAGACTCTGTAGATAAGCTAAACTTAATACACTGATCCCCTCCTTTACCTTGAGAATTGCTGTCCTCTACTTCATCGGGACAACCTTCATCATTCTCATCATGCTCAAATAAATTTATTTCCCTAACACTGTCGGACCTTAACGAAGCAATCTCAGGGCCTATATTTCCACCTGGAGAAGGTTTGAGCTCATTTCTATAGTTTGAACGGCTTCTGGAAGTTTTGGCACTACTCCGACGCTCGAAATCTTTTTGACGTGACTTCGATCTCTGAATCTTATCAAGCGGTACTGGTAGTCCAGGGTCAAAGCAAGTGTCTGGTTCAGTTTCATCTTGACAGTATCCAAGAGATGACGGTTTCCGCTCACAACCAGTAGTTGAGACACTTTTAGGAACCATTTTCCCTTGGCTACGTCCAGGAGATGTAGCACCAAGGCTATTTCCAACTCTCTGATTCTGACTGTGTTCACGAGACGGACAGCTTTCATTCTCTCTGCAACCAATTGAGACACCTTCTGGCAATGGTTCCTCCTCATGGACATCTCTAGGAAATGCAGTACCAGCATCCTGTTCTTGAGAATGATCTGAAACGCGTCTGACGAAGTTGTGTGAGAGGTGGTGGTGTTGTTGTTCTTCTTCAAACAACTGCTCTTCTAAAGTGTTATTCACCACAGATGTCAGGTCTTGTCTTGCTACACTGTCAGCTAGAAAACTGACGGGCGGCTGATACGGAAAGAGACGGCCGCTAGGACAAATGAAGGAAGGTCTTGATTGAGGAAAGAGGAGTCCAGAGATGATCTCCTCCTTATTCAACTCTGTGCACATAAGAACAAACATCAAAATAAGAACAGAGAACAGAAACTCTTCCCTTCAACCGTCACTGAAACACATATATAACCGATGGAAATTGATACTGGTTTCAACAAGATAATGCTTTTGAGTGTACCTAAAACCTATCATAGTATATTCAACATCAAAATATCAAATGATGCTTGGGGACCCTAACACCGTTTAATATCTCACTAAACCCTTCCTATCACAGTAATTCAACATCAAGTTACGCTAATTAGCCTTTCAAACATTCAATCCTTTTCGATTTTAAGTACCAAAACAACTTCGCAGCATCAATCCCACACTAACCAGTACTAAAAACAATGAAATTGACATTGCTGGAGAGAAATTGAGCAGGAAGGAAGTACTACCGGAAGTTTCGGAAGGCATAGACGGAGGCCAGAGCCACGACGGAGGGGAGACTCCGGCGAGTAGGCACTTGGAGGCTAAATGGTGGTCGAAGAGATCTACTTGTTGCTTGACCTGCTCGACGATTCGCCTCTTCCTCTCGAAGATCTGAACGAAAAGATTCTGCATATTTACATTCGCCGTCGGGTTCTCTCTGGCGGAAAACATCGCCGACGACCTAGCCCTCGAGATCGAGTGAGAGACCACTAGCGCGGATTCGAATTTCAAAATTTTGGGGATAATGATTCCATTTCCCCCTTTAAAAGATTAATTTTAACCACAACGAAAAAATAAAAATACTAATGCGAAACGGTGCGTTTTAACTCAAGTAAAACGTCGTCGTATATAAGACGACGCCGTTTTGGATCTATCCTTTATTCATCGTTGTCTTCTATTCGCCGGAGTGATCGTTACAGGCTAAGATTCATTCGATCAACATATCAGTTCTAATGGATGTCTCCCTACCAGTGGATAAACTAACTATCGGATCACAATCTAAGTAAATTTCAAAGCTTTTTTATTGATTTCACCCTCCCTTTTTTGTCATTTCAATTTTCTCTCAGTTAAAATTAACTGATCCATTTAGTTACTAGCTTATGTTGATGAGATTGTCACCAAATTCACTGTAAATTTCGATCGTTTTGTCTGTAACAGGGATAAAACTTGTGTAGTGCTTGTGGCAACTGGGAGTTTCAATCCTCCTACGTTCATGCATTTTACGCATGTTTGGTGAGTTCTTACAAGAACAGCTCTAGAGAGTTCAAATTTTAGCAATGAGTTTCAAATTTTAGCAATGTGAAAATTCGAACATTTGTTAGGCATTATGAACAGTGGTTTCACTGGGACACTGTTTATTAGTTTAAAGTAGGTTAGATTATTATGCCCTTGTCCTGTACCTGTTCAGTGAAACAATCCTACATTATCTGACTCTGTTTTGTTCTATTAGCTTTGTGTTTTAGAGGCTTCTGGAAATATTCATGTTGATGCTTGTCTGGTCGAATGATCTTTCTGCGACCGTTTCTCCTTTGAACTGATAAGTTATTTGTTTCGTGTTTAGAGCTGGCGAGAGATGCATTACACTCTGAGGGATTTCATGTTCTTGGAGGCTATATGTCTCCTGTAAATGATGCATACAAGAAGGAGGTATGATTTTGGCAAACTTTAGAATCTTAGCTTCTTTCAATTATGACTCATGGTTTTTTCTAAAGTAATGCTAATTAACAAATTACGTTTGATGGAGCGTGGAGCTAACAACTTCTCTTTTAACTCCCAAGGTTCTTCTGTTTACGGTTAAATCTCCTCTAACCTTTCATCAGGATTGTGTAGGGACTTATCTGCAGAGCATCGTTTAGAGATGTGTAATCTAGCCTGCAAAAGCTCCGACTTCATAATGGTTGATCCGTGGGAGGTACTCTATCTTTCCCTCTCTCGCCCTCAAAAGCTTTTGATAAGTTCTTTTCGAGAAACAAAGCGTTGTGTCCTTACAAAGCCGTGAAAGCTTATTCTACAGGCATCCCAAGACAGCTACCAACGGAGTTTGGTGGTTTTATCAAGGGTCAAGACTTTCCTTACAAACAATCGCCTTGTACCCAAGGGTAAGATAAACCGCAATAATATCATCCTATATGGTCTTTAGTCTGTATCATTTACATTTTTGGGTAATTGCTAGTTACTAAGCAACTTTCAAGCTAAAATCTATAGTGTGTGGTTTCTAATGCTAGAATCTCTCAAAGTCATGCTACTATGTGGCTCGGATCTACTGGAATCTTTCTGCTCTCCCGGTGTTTGGATCCCTGAACAGGTAAAACCAAGGCAGTATAACCAAAGCAGCATGTTTTATCGATTCTACTCGCATATATGCTTCATTATCAACATTGTGTGTTTTGAAGGTAAGGAGTATTTGTAAAGACTATGGGATTGTCTGCATCCGTAGAGAAGGACAAGATGTTGAAAACATGATCTTTGGTGACAGAGTCTTATACGAAACCCGTGTAAGTATTACCAAGTTTCTTGTTTCGCTGTATCAATCAGTCAAATGATATAATACGGTTTCCTTTGCAGGATAACATCAGAATCGTCAACAACTTTGTTCCTAACCAGATTAGCTCAAGTAGATTAAGGTAGTGTGATGTTTATATATCCTCTTCAAGAACATTCCATTTCACCCAAAATAAAAAAAATTGGCTTCTCTTGCTCATATCTCATCTTCTTACAGGCAATGCATTTCGCGAGGGTTATCGGTTAAGTACTTGACTGAAGATGGAGTGATAGATTACATCAGACAACACCAGCTTTACACTGAGGTCACATGACAAAAGCTGAGAGGATTATTTACTTCACCAGATCAGTATTATTACTACACAAACCATTCAAATAATGTGATAAAACAGATGTAATCATATTAAATTTTTCTCATTAGATTCATTTGAGTTCAAGATTAACAAGAATGAATACGTATCCACCAAGGCAACACCACAATAACACACCAAGCAACAAGTACAACAAAGTGACTCTACTAATCTTTTGATCTGATTCTCAAGGTTAGTCACAAGCCACGTTAGCAGCGGCGAACTTCTGTGCTTGCCGGCGAGCAGCCGGCTCGGAGATCATGGCCTGAATGAGCATAGTCTTCACCTCCCAAGGCGCATAAGAAAAGCTTCTTCTCGCGTAAGAGTTGAGCAGAGCAGCGATCCCCTGCTTCAGCAACGCACCGTACGCATTCCCTTCCTCGTCGTTCCTAGACGTCGATTCCACCAGCGTCAGATCAGATCTCCAACGCTCTTTGGCCACCATCACTCCGAACATTTTCTCCACCGTCGATCTCTCGGGCACCATCCTCGGCCATGCCTCCCTCCTGCTGCTCCAATACCTGCAAACACGTACCAACCGAGATGTCAGAAAAGTAGTCTTTTTACCGGAGGGAAAAGGGTTTTGATTAGTTACTGCGGCGTGCATCGTCCTTTGTGTCTTGTGTAGAAGAAACCAGACCTCGTCGCTGATGAATCTCCGGCGAAGAGGCAGAGGAAGCAGAAGGCGACTAGAACGAGTCGACTAGGTGAGCAATGTGAGTCCATTGATAGACGAAAGAAAACAGCATTGATCACCCAACTCTTTTGTGTCTTCGACTTCTTTATTACCACAGAATCTGAGCTTGCTTGAGAGATTGGGTCTGGTTTTGTCTGTTGCTGCCTCGGGAAAAGAGACTGACGTTGAACATTGACAATGTTACCCCTGGATTTCAAATTAAAGGAGACATCCCTCGGCGAATAACAGGGAGATAAACGTCATTATAAAAAGTGCACATGACATGAACCATGGAGGTATCTAAAAATACATTTAGTTGATATTTCGGTCATGTGCATGTCGTCAGTCATCACGTGACTTGCTCTCGCTAGCTAGTACAGTCATTGATCAACTAACTTGAGACTATCTTTGAAGTAACTGTGTTTTGTTTTGTTTTTCTTGTGTTGATGTCTGAATGATCTTTGTAATCGTTGTTTAAGTTAACATCCGTTTGTTATGGTTCAGTTGATAGAGAGAGTAAGCATGTTTCAAGATGTTGTTTCCATGAGTGATTGTTGCTTACAATCATCTTCAGGAATAAGGAAGAGAAAGACAAACCAAATGAACAAGATCTCATACAAAACTAAGAAAGGTAAATCCTAATTATGCATCTTAGGCCATCTGCATTGGCCAGTCTCTTACCAAAATTTCTTACTAGTTATATTACTATTTAATTAAAAAGTTTGTAAAAAAAAAGGTTCAAATGTGAAATCCATAAGACGTTTTTATTAAATACTTAAATATTATTAATACAGTTGTAGAGAGATTGGTGAAAAACTCACCAATGCGGATGCCCTTAGGTGACTTGCTAAAGTTTTGAGAATTCTTTTATAATATCTACAACACACAAAAAAAGGGGCAATTTCTAGATTATCTTGTAACTTTGGTAATAATTTACATCCGAACAAATCGAATGCATTATACATTCAAAGTTACAATAGCTACTTAAACAAAGTTTAGCCTAAAACCCTGGCTAATTCCGGTTTAAGAGAACCGAGTGTGGGTAAAAAGCACACAAAATTCACTCAGCCCTTAAAACGCTGATTAACTTCCATATTCCCAATAATTCCTATTAGACTTAGAGGTTGTTTATATACAAAAGAAGAGAGCTCTCTTTGTTCTTCTTCCTATGCCCTCGGTTTTCGTTTCCCGGTTCTAGAACGTTTACGAGACGTTGTTCCAGATCCTTCCATCTTCCACCTGAGGTCACCATTAGCAAGCACAGATTGTTGACAATGGAACGTCCTGAGATTGGTCACAGTCGCATACACAATGGTTTCACTTCTCGGCTCAGAAACAAATCTTCTCTCGACCACACCGCTTTGCCCGCAGCTAGATTCTTCAACCGCTTTCTCTCTCAGGCTTTGCAGCACAGCCTCCTTGTCAATAGTCTCCTCCTCATGCTCTTCCGTTGAAACCTACACAAGTTATTCGAAAAATGCTGATAAATCAAAATATAACAAAGAGCTTTATCGAATAGTATGTGTCTTAACTAACCTCATATTTGAAGGGAATGGTAATTTTGGTGGAGAGACAGTCACAACCCTCACTGTAGTTGATTTTCAAGAATATGTCAAATGTCTCGGTTTCCGTTGTTCTCCTGTATGAAAGAAGACATGTTATAAATGAGACATAAGACAAGAAAATGGACTCTGAAGAAAGGTGTTTGTTACCTTTTTATGATAAACGGCTGCTCATCGAGAACTGCATCTTTGAAGTTATGGTTGTCCGAGAAGGAGACCTGGTTCACAAATGAAACGAATCAGAAACGCTCACACTATACCATTTTGGTTTTGGTTTAGGAGATAATAGTTAGTTTTCTATATGTTTACCTCAACTGATCCAATGAATGGTAGCTGAGAAGTTAATCCATGAACACTTGCAACACGAAGTGTCCAGTTAATGTACCTTTCATCTGTAAACAGAAATGAAAACTATGTGAAGTGAAAATTATGAAAACGAGTTAGAGAGTAAGATTCAGGATCAAATTTTGGTAGCTGTTAGACCTCTGCTTAAGGATTGGTTTAGTATTATCTGGAAAAGATCTATTCTGACATATGGAGGAATCTGCATGTTGAGAGTTTCCATGACCCCTGCAACCACCTGCACATCAAAAGAATAATGAAGGGAAAAAAGATCAATAAAACAAACTTTGAGCACAGTTTTGAGGGTAATCTACTATACTTCCCTTAGGTTTTGGCTACAATTTTAGAAAATATCTATACATATAAAGAGGTGAAATCTTACCTTATCAACAAAACCGTGAATCACTACGTCTGCTTTCTTGTCCTTTGGGGTTTTCTGTAATGACGAATATAATTAGTCTAAAGTTTCAGATGAAACACTACACAGTCCTCCATATACATTCCAAAGACAATATCAAGGCTTATAGTGAACACTGTCCAGAGAACCCATCATGCAAATGAAGAAAAGAAAGATGATTTACCTGAAGATTAACAATCACAATCTTGCCTCCACCCCTGAGACACTTGAGAGGCAAGTTGCAAGCTGGGGTTATCTGCAAACTGCAAAAAGAAGTAAGGCTCATAAAGCAAGCAAAACACAGGATAATCAAGATTAGGGTGTTTAGTTACTTGGCTAAATGATCTAAACATGAGAGTTCTTATGAGTCATTAATTACCTGGTACCCAAACAGAGTACAAGATCAGCAATTTTGCAATGTTTCTCTGCAGGATCAATCTCTTTTGGAGGCAAAGCATCCTGCCATAAAAGGAAAGAAGCTTAACAGACAAATAAAGATTGATTTTTTAGCTTTTTAAATGTCTTAGACTACAAGGTTAAAGACAAAGCGTTTGTATTAGAAGGGAAAAGAGAACTCACCTCCCAATCTAAGACCGTATCTTTGAGTTTAGCACCACACTTTGCATTAGAGCATTTTCTCGAGGTCTCTTTTAATCCAATAGTTTCCACCTCGAAATCACGCAGGTACCTTCAGACAAAGGTCAGAAAGGCTGTTACCATCTGTGGTCCAGTGACACTGTAAGAACACAAATTTTTGTCTTACTCAGCTCCACATGATGGGCACATCTCCATAAAAGAGTCTCCATGCAGTTCAGAGAGCTTCTCTCTTGGTATCCCAGATCGAAGATGCAAGCCATCCACATTCTAACAATTTTATGAAAACAAGATCCTTTCAGTTATCAGTCATTAAGTAAAGACGAAAGAAGAAGGATCTACCTGACTGATGACAAATTTTAAAATGCCAGCTCTTTCCAATTCAACCAAAGCCATATGGGTCATGCTCGGCATTGCACGATGAAACGGCAGAGATGCTTTTGGTAGATCTTTGCCCTCGCGCTGAAAACCAATGAACATGAATCACAAAGTGTAAGTTACTAGAGAGATGATACTTCTAAGCAATGATGGTGAATAAAACATAACTGACCTGCAATGTCCAAATGCCTTTGGGGCCCCTGAAATCAGGTATACCACAAGAAGTTGAGATGCCTGCACCTGTAAACACCACTAGATGCTTACTCTGCAAACATTAAACCACCTTCTTGAATATACTTAAGAGACAACAAAGAGAAACATGCAAAAAGCAACCAATAGTAGTATGAAAGAGGAGTCCATAGATCCAAACCTTTTGAATCATCTTAGCAAGTTCTTCGATCTGCAAACAAAATCATACAGTAAATAACCAAATTTAAAGCTAAAATCTAGCAACCATATCCTATATCACATCCCAAACTATTAATGCAAATTCTCCATACAAATCTTGTTTCAGAAAAAAACATATCTAACATAATCAATAAACACAAATCAGCCACATTATACCCTAATTCATCTTAACATGCTTGTTCTTACCCAATTTCAATTCTTCAATTAAATTAATGCAAGTCCACAAAAAAAAAAAACATGTACCCTAAAACCCAAACTATAGCCATGAAATCATTAACAAACTCTTCAATAACCCTCACGAAGACGAAGATAAAAGCGTAAATCAAAGACTAGGACAGAAAGGAACAAACTGTTCCGAAACCAAAAATCTAGGGTTGCTAGAACGATCAATCATCGTATTAAACCCAGGAGGAGGACTG
Source organism: Brassica napus (assembly GCF_020379485.1). Lineage (NCBI taxonomy): Eukaryota > Viridiplantae > Streptophyta > Magnoliopsida > Brassicales > Brassicaceae > Brassica > Brassica napus. The sequence continues at coordinate 7,347,043 of NC_063446.1, forward strand.
GAGAGACCTTGCATTGCAGAACATGAGATGGGTCGAAGAACTCAGCCATGCCCACTTGACCAACATCTTCGATGAAAGATAGTTTCTCTGCGTAACCTAAAGACATTTGAGATTTTCCTTACAAAAAAAAGATCTTCTCTTTTTCTCTCGTACGACAAGAACACCTTCGCTTCCCTGTCTGCCTCTCCCATGTAATTAAAAAAAGCAGAGGGGATCTCTCTTAAAGACTTGGACTGTGTGTTTTAGGAGAATAAATATTTCATTAAAAAGAAACAAATTATTAATACGGAATATTTTTATAGGTCAATTGACTCAATTCTCAATATACCTTATTTTATTTTATTTGATTTCTTTCTTAATATATTCGTTTTCCTCATAAGATTCCAAAAATATCGGACTTTAACTCGAAATGCCCCTCCCTCTCCGTTAGAAATGCTGAATTCACCCTGTAATAAAAAAGAATATATTTTTTATTTTTTTTTAAATATAAAATCGGGTAAAACGTGGTTAAAGACGCTAGGGACCTTAATGAAACCAACTTATTACCAACCCGACCTGCTCTACCCGACCCAACCAAACTGAACCGGATCCTATTCTCTAAACGAAGCGTTTTGTCTCTCTCCCTCTCCACCTAAATCTAAATCCCGTCTCGTTCCTCTCCGGCTTCTCTCTTGCGATTGCGACGAAACCCTAGCCTCCGTGCATTGTGGCTTTCGTCGTCGTCCTCCTTCGTCTAAATCAAGAATCCATTAATCTCTCCGTAGACGTCCTCTCTCCCTCTTATTTCTCGGGTCTCAACTCTCTAGAATCGAGAACCGCTTCGTTTCTTCTTCTTTCTCCGACGAAATTCTAGTCTCCATCTTCGTTCCTTTCGTAAGTGAGTAGTTTCCTCTGAGTATTGCATTGTTGAGATGTAATAATTGATGTTTGCTATGCGGTTTGCATTTGGAGTAATTGACGGTGACTTGTTGTGTTCTTAACAGCGTTTCTAACTTCTTGTACAGGAAATGAAGGGCCGAAAAAGAAAGAATCCATCTACTACGTGCGTTGGAGTCTCCAGTAGAACTAGAGCTAGAAAGGCGGTCTCAGCTGGGAATGAGCCGGCAAGAGAAACGCCTGTAGTTTCTCTCTCTGTTGATTCAGAAAGTGATGACATGTCTGCTGTATCATCTAAGGTAGTTTTTGCACTCGTTTCATTGTCAGTGTGAAAGTATACTAGTTTTAGTAGTAACAAATGACTAATACATATATATTATGATTGCAGGCAAGGCAACCACCACAGCCCCTTGAATTATACTTCAAGAGCACAGAGTTCACGAAGACTTGCAAGATTCAAACCAAGTGCTTTGTGAAGAATACAGTGGACGTGATTAAGAAGCTTAAGGAGGAGGTTAAATGGTTCACAACCCATCCTCAATTTCGTCACTTCTTCCACATGCCTGATGAACAATACCTGAAGCTCCAAGGAATGTGGATGTTACTCTTGCGCACCATTTCGACTGAAGAAGAAGATGTTGCATGGTTTAGTCTGAATGGTGTTCCCATCCGCTATTCTATGAGGGAGCATGCCCTCATCTCGGGCTTAGACTGCCATGAGTATCCAAGGAAATATTTGAAGCTCGGGAGTACGAAGTTTGTGGATTATTACTTCGGTGGACTAAAGAAGATCACCATAACAGATGTGGAGCAGAAGCTGTTGTCTATGAAGACGCCATGCAATGATAGATTGAAGATGGCTGTCTTGTTCTTCCTTGGTCGGGTTATCAGAGGACAGGCAAAGGATTCCGGACCAGTAGACCCGTTCATCTTAAGGATCGTGGAAGATTTGGATGTTTGCAGAACATTTCCATGGGGTCGTTTGACATTTGAAGATGCAATAAAGAACATTAAGCATATGATGGAGCTTCTGAAGGGTGAAGTGCACCCGGCATGCGGCTTTCCTGGATTCATAATTCCATTAGAGGTAAAGCATACAATCTAGTCAAATATGAGTTGTTTTATAACCATAAATCTGACAGCGCTACAATATTTGTGTAGATTTTGGCTTTTGAGTGTATTCCTAAGCTGGGGAAAACATTTCGACTATCTGCAGACACACCTTCTGAAGATTGTCCTAGGATGTGCAAGAGCCGCTTTACAAAGAGTAGCATGAAGGGCTATCCTTTGGAAGATATATATGCTGCACTTGGACACACAAAGGTATATGTATATATACTTTGTAGTAAAAACTAGAAGAATATAATAAAATTTAAACTGATTTTCCTTTTCTGTTTTTTTTTTCAGGTTATTAACAGTGTGTTGGTTCCAACTGTGGGTGAGGAAATCATGTTGGCTCGTATAATTGATGAGGAGCGAGAGTATCATTGTGAGGGAAGCACAAGTGATACTTGGAACCACTGGCTAAATGTGAAGCAGAAGAAGATATTTTGGAAAGAGCTATACGACTTGGATGTTGCTGCACGAGTGTTTAAAAAGAAGAAGGACAAAGAAAAGGTGACGTTTTTAGAAGATTCGTCTTCTAAATCTGGGTTGGAGAGCTTGAAAGCTCTGGAAGAAAAGATTTTGGGGGCCATGAGTGAAGGGTTTTCTGGTCTTAAATCAGTGGTGGAGGCAAAGCTGGGTGATATGGATGTGAGGATGAGTAAATTTGAAAAGAACCAGCGCCAACTTAGAAGAAGGGCTAAGAAAATAGAAGAAAAGCTGACTTCTATTGAGAGCAACAAAAATGAGGAGAGGAACTATGGTGAAGATATGGATTTTGGATGGGATGATAGAGATTATGGTAGAGCTGAAGGGAAGGAAAACAGTGAGAAGGCTAAGGAAGACAAGGAAAACAGTGAGTCTGGCGAGGAAAAGGATGTGGTCTCGGGTGGGGAAAACAGTAAGGATGGTGAGAAAGAAAACAATGAGAAGGGTGAAGAAGAGAAAGACCAAGAACCTGAAAAAGACAAAGAAAACAGTGATTCTGTTGAGAAAAGCGAAGAATACGTGGAGGAATCAGATGGAGAAAGTTCTCTGTTAAGGCTTCAGGAAAGAGTGAGAGTGCAAGCAGAAGAATTTTGGAGGACAATTGATGATGAGTCTGAGGCTGAGGAAGAGGTTGAGAAAGAGGGTGAGGAAGAGGCTGAGGAAGAGGTTCAAGAAGAGAAAGAGGGTGAGAAAGAGGCTGAGAAAGAGGTTCAAGAAGAGAAAGAGGCTGAGGAAGAGGTTGAGAAAGAGGGTGAGGAAGAGGCTGAGGAAGAGGTTCAAGAAGAGAAAGAGGGTGAGAAAGAGGCTGAGAAAGAGGTTCAAGAAGAGAAAGAGGGTGAGGAAGAGGGTGAGAAAGAGGCTGAGAAAGAGGCTGAGAAAGAGGTTCAAGAAGAGAAAGAGGCTGAGAAAGTAGAATCCAAGGGAACTCCTACCTCTACCGGAGTAATAGTCATTACACCACGTGGTAGAACTAAGGCAGCAGCTGCGAGGAAAGCAATCTCTATATCACCAGAGATTGTTGTGGTAACAGGGATTGCTGAGCTAGCTGAGAAAGAGGTTGAGGTAGAAGCTACTCAGAAAGAGCAAGAAGCTATTCAGACTGAGATTGTTGAGAAAGAGGCTGAGGTTACTGAGAAAGATGCTGAGTTAGCTGAGAAAGAGGATCAAGATGTGGATGAAGAGGAGGAAAAAGCAGAGGAAAGTGAAGATAATCATGTGGAGAGTCCCTCTGAGAAACATGCTGAGCTAGCTGAGAAGTCAGTTGAATCTGATGTCGATCTAGATGTAGAGGAAGAGGAGGAAAAAGCTGAGGAAATTAAAGATAATCTTGTGGAGAGTCCCGCTAAGAAACAGACTGAGCTAGCTGAGAAGTCAGTTGAGGTAGAATTAAAGACTAAGCGCAAGCCTAAGGTCAAGGTCATAGCAGTGCCGTATGGCATTCCCAGAGCTGAGAGACTAGCAAAAATGAGAGCTGAAGCTGAAAAAAAGAAAGCTAGAGCTGAAAAAAAGAAAGCTAAAGCTGATGGTGCACCTAAGAAGAAAGGCAGGCCGAAGAAGACTGAGGCTACATTGAAGCCATGTACGCCGCTGCTGGAGAAGAGAAAAAGTGAACCATCACGGTGGGTGCAGTCTCCTTTCACTGAGGGAAAGACTGATGAGCTAGAAGTGCCAAAGAAGAAGCTTAAAACAAAAACCTAAAATGCTTAGCTTATGGATGTTATGTTTCTGCCTAAAATGCTTCTCTTGAACTTGTTAGGATGTTATGTTTCTGCTTCTGGATATTATGTTAAGTTTCTGGATGTTTTATGCTTTTTAAACAGGTGTGGTAACTCAAAATTACAGGGGAAACTCTGGTCAAAATTTTGGAAAAATACTTCATAATTTTGAAAAAAATTACTTTTTAAATTTTGGAAAATACTTCATAATTTTGAAAAAATTACTTTTTAAATTTTGGAAAAATACTCAATTTTATAAAATAATTAAAAACAGTTTACATGTAAAATGCAAACCACATGTAAAACGTGCATGGATAAAAAATGCACATGTAAAACGTGCAGCCGTCATATATTTTGATATTATATTTTGATTACACTTAGTAATTCTTGGTAAGTTTCAAGGACTTAGTAATACTACCTTACACATAGTAATCTTTTGGCAATTTTTAGGTTTATCTAGTAAAACCCTGAGAAAATGAGCTTTTTTGTAGTAAAACTGATGCTTTTACACTATAATAATTATTAAAGAAGACATTTTCAGGAAGCATTTGCCAGGAATACGTATTTTTTTAGATTTTCCTTACTATGGTCTAACCATTCATACAATAACAATGAAAGTTAAGAGAGTTTTTTGAAAAAATGAAAAGATTTTTCTTAAACTGCTGAAATAATCATAAAAAATAGTCTTAATATATATTTAGTAAGTAACTAGTCTACAAATTGATAATAATCATAAAATATATATCGATTATACATACTAAACATAAATACTCATACTAATATATATGTGGTCCAAATAACACATAGTAAACCCAGTATTCCTAGTAGTTCAAATAACACATAGTAATTCCAGTAGTTCTAGTAGTCCAAATAACATATAGTAATTCCAGTAGTCCTAGTAGTCGGAATAGCACAATGAAACAAATTTCAACAATCAAACACCTGAACCTAAACCACTTCCACATTCAAAATACGCTGCCATACCTCTTCCTCTGGCTCTCCCTGTGTCTGTGCTTGTGGCTCTCCCTCTTCCACTCCCTCTGCCTCTTTTTCCTCTTCCACGCGCTTCTCCTGCTGATGGTTTCCTTGTTTGTTGTGGTTTTCCTTTCTTGACTTCAAATTCTGGAGGAAGTACTTTCTTTGCTCTAATTTCTTCTGGTATAACCCAATCAGACATATGAGGAACATGATATATTGTCCGGTGATAAGCCAAAGCCCATTGCTCTACCAAATAGTACTTAGAACAATACTCAGATAGATGGAGTTCCTTTCCCGCTTTCTCAGTCATGAATGTGGCAGCAGCTACTGCATGAACACATGGATATTTGTCTTTATCAAATTGCCCACAGGTGCACGTGTTCATAGCCATGTCCACGGTATAACGCTTCCCGTCACTACCATGCACACTGTACTCGAGATGGAAGCTGTTTAACTCATCAACCCGAAGAAACCCTGCATCAACACATCTTTTAGTCATTTCTTCCTCCACTATAGGCACAAGCTTCAGTGCGGGTGGCATTTCAGCTGCCTCTTTCCTGTGCTTGTTAAACCATTCAGCAATTTTTCCAATGATAAAATCAAACATTGGAAGTAAGGTGAACTTTCTTGCGTCCTTAATAACACCGTTAAAAGATTCTGCTGAATTGGTGGTGTCAACATTGTACCTAACTCCTTCAAAGTAACATCTAGCCCATTTCTTTTGTTCACAACTTCTGTCAAGATACTCCGCTGCACTAGGATATTTTCTGCCAAAAGCGTCATAAAGGACCAAGAACTCCGCCTCTGTATAAGCGTGTGCGCACTCCATAAACTTAAATGCACATGTTTCTCTGTTGTTACGGACGTAGCCTTTAACATTTTGAGACAGATGCCATATACAATAACCATGAGCGGCCTGAGGGAACACTTGATGTACTGCCTTGATCAAGCCTTTGTTTCTGTCCGAAAGAAACACCAATCCAGGGAGATCCGATATCACTGATTTCAACTGTTCCATAAACCATAGCCAACTCTCATATTTCTCACCATCAGCAACACCAAACGCAATTGGGTAGTGGTGATGATTGGGATCCTGAGCAGTCGCAACAAATAACACTCCACCATAAACAGTCTTCAGGTGTGTTGCATCCACAACAAGGACTTTTCTCATCGCGCGGAATCCTTCTATGCTAGCTCCCAAAGCCCAAAACAGATACTTAAATTTTTTGCCCTCATCCACAACCACACGAGTTATTGTGTCAGGATTCACTTGCTCCAGCATGTGCATATAACAAGATAATAAAGAATAACTCTCTTCAGGAGTTCCGCGCACTTTATTAGCAGCTAGTCTTCTTCCTCTATATGCCGTTGTGTATGATACTTCCACAGCAACTCTCTGATGAACCAAATCGATCAGAGCATTGGGACGTGGTGTGTCAAAACTTCCAGGATAATCTTGGGCCAGGATAGATGCAACGATTTGTTGTGTGCCTCTCCTTCTATTAGGCAGTGTTCTTGTGGTAACAACAGAACATCTATGCTGCTTGATGTAACTTCTAACTGACCAAAGATCTGAATTCGTTAATTTTGCAACACGCACAAACCACTTGCAGCCTTCTTTGGCTCCTCGGCATTTTATCACATATCTCTTAGTATCCGACTTAATTACCTCATACTCAAAACACTTCACATGTGACGCCGCCTGAATATGAGTTTGCGCTTCCTCCTTGGTTCTAAATTCTTGATCTAAAACCAAATCCATACCATCATCCCACTCCTTATAGACAACTGGTGTGACTTCAACTGAGGGTCCTGCTTCTCTTTCGGTGGCATTCTCATGCATCTCAATGTCTTCGTAAAGTGTAAGCACACCACCAGTACCTTCATTATCAGTTGCATCCTTCTCAGTACCTTCTTCATCACCACCCTCTGTCTCAATAGCCTCTGTATCAATAGCTTCTGTATCAGTAGCCTCTCTATCAGTAGCCCCTCTTTCAGTAGCCTCTCTATCAGTGGCCTCTCTATCAGTAGCCCCTCTTTCAGTAGCCTCTCTATCCGATAGACTGCCATAGAAATCAGTGTCATCATCCCTTTTGTTGAACTCCACATGTAGAACACTTCTACAATTCTCTTGATTTACTTGCATTAGATAACAAAAAACGTCTTCATCTTCCCAGATATATGATGGCTTGTTCGAATACATTACCATTGGAAAGTAACTAATCTTCGCTTCCATCTTATAGTCATCTACCTTTATCTTTCTGCAAATACGCTCAACCAAAACAGAGCGTGTGATCTCATCCACTGATTTCTTCAACACAATAGTGTGAATTTCATCTTTCCCGTCACCATCTCCCGAAATCCATTTCATTTCAACCCCATCTTTAATATAATATCCTCCATAATCAAAACAAATGATTGTACAATGCGGATTTTGCATTTTCCTGAAATAAAATGAATTATAATTAGAATTAGCATTATTAAGAAGTTTAAATTTAATTCTCACGTAATATTTTACTGTTAGCATTCTTACTAATACTAATTTTTTCAATACTATATATATAGTAAAACCAGTAATACTAGTAATATTTGTAAACATAGTAATACCAGTAGTATCAGTAATACCACGTTGCCTTAGTAAAACGGGTTATCTTAGTAATACCCAGAAATTATTCTTGCACTAATTAATCAAGTTTTTAGTCCGATTTTGTTCGGATTTTGCATTACCCATGTTATATAATTCATATTAATGAAATTACACCGAAGAAATCATCAAAACGGGCTCAAAACGTACATAAAATATACCCTAAAACCAATAAATACAGTTTACAAAATCCTTTTAAATCTCTTAAAATTTGCATTCAACCTTTCTTTTGTTACACTAGCCGATATATACACTTATTTTTATAAGTATTCCAGCAAAAATTTAATCAAAAACGGACATAAATTAAACCCGAAATTCATATACACAGTTTTTAAATTCATTTTTTCTCTTTCAAATTTTCATCAATTCTTACTTTTTTAGGTTACCCATGGTTTACACAAACATTTAAAGATATTTCACACAAAATTTCATGAAAAACGGACAAGAATTACCTGATGTTAAAGCTTCAAAATCGGCAATGAAGGATGAGGAAGAAGAGCTCTTCACGCTGACAGAGGAGAGAGGAGAGGGAACATGAAGACATGTGGGCCAAGGTAAATCTGATTGGTTAAGGTTGTTTGTGGACCCCATTTGGTTGTTGTGTTTGGTTGAGTGTATTTAATTGAAAAATTAAATGAATTAATGAGGTGTAGAAGAAATATATTAAAGAAAGAAAGGTTAGTATAGGGAATTCAAAGACAAAGGGGTAATGGGAAAAGAGAAGGGACAAGAAGAATGAATTTTTTTCCATAAGGGCATTTGGAGTTAGTCCCCCAGCCTTAATGTATAAGAAATGTTACTAAAGGTTTCGTAAAATTACTAATAAATTATCAATTTTTACTAATTTTTCTTTCTCGTTGTTTTTCAGATAATAAACTTTTATAAACTAAACTTAAAGTTAGCAATGTTAAAAAAGTGTTACAGTTAGGAAATATAAACTTGTTTTATGATATTTTTTTAATAAATATGTTACAGTGTACTAAAAATCAATCGCAAATTGAATTTCGCCGTAAAGATGTTTCTAAAATGATTTAAAACAAAATTAAATATATAGAAAACTGGTCTAGACATCCGCCTAAACAATAATCTTATATAAGGTGATTACTTATCATTTAGCGGTTTTTAACATTTATATTTTATCATTTGCTCACAGTTATTGCTAGTGGCTGAACACAATATTTGACCTGGATATACATAATACATTAATTTATTACAGACTAACTAATTAGTTGGATAATATCTCAATGAGATGTTTTTTTCTTCATTTCACCAAACTTTTATTTGTTTCTATAATCAATTTTCTTATTATATTCGTTTTCTTGATAAGTTTACCATATAATGGATTGATATATGTTGACTCTCGGGTGAATGTTGATACAGACTTTGTTTGAAATTTGGTAAATCCGGTTCAAAACTTACCGGTTAAACCAGCTTCATGTCAGTTTATATATATATTTGCAGGTCGCCTTGGTTTGAAATTTGGTACAAAACTTACAAGATATGTGCAATGTACGTATTAGTTATCACTAATTTATAAGACCTCATTTATCACTAATTGTTAAAAATGATAAATGAAATGCCAGCTGAAAAATATTTGTTAAAAATGTCAAACTAGGTTGACGATATATTGATCCACTTTAACCCATTTGTTTCGATGGCCACTTTTCAACACGTTCAGTAAATGCGATGATGGGAAGGAGTTTTCTTTTTGCCATTTGATGCATGTGATGATGTGAATCTGTGAACATATAGACTTTCTTCTTTTTAAGTACACATTAAATATTAATGTTATCATTTGTTATTTAAAATATAAAATACGAGATTTCAACAATCAATAAATAAAAAATTAGTAAACAAATTGTACAAATGGAAAATAATTAGATTTACACAAATACACAATAATCAATATCAAAACTTTAATATTTTAACATATTGGAATACTTTGATTAGGCTCACACATTAAGTAACCAGATTTTTGTAGACCGAAGAACTTCTGGAGCTGATATTGCTTTTAAGCCAGAGGCTATCTCATATGTGGCGAACAATAAATAACGGGGGACATGGCGAAGCAGCAACAACACAATCTCAACTCGTTAAGAGGGTTGAGAAGAACTTCGGAAGTTGACTAACGTCAATCACAATCAAAGGATTAAGTTAAGAAGACTTTCTAAGACTCAAAACCAATGCAATCAGTTATATAAAACTCATTCAGATATCTATATTTTCTATTGATCACAAATTTTACGTTCTTTAGAAATGTATCTATTAATTATGAGATGACATGTGTGTTTAGTTAACGCCGTGTACGAACTACGAACGAATGACTTTTAAGAGATCAAGCTCATTTTTATGCGCTTGATAATGGGACGAATCCCATGAGACACAACATGAGCTCGAGACTATATAAAGTCGGCTAATCTAAAACGATTGCATACTAGCCGAGCCAGAAATAACCTACTATGGCTCTTGTAAAAGACAAGGTGAAGTAGACAGTCAAGTCACCGCATAACTCGGTAACCTCTGATATTCGAATCAGGATTGAGATAACTATTGACTATAAATATTTCACTCAACATCTCATGTAAAGAGGATCCAAAATATTTCCAAGACACATAAGTATATTCTCAACCACCATCTTAAAACACTCAAGGATAATAAATACGTAAATTATTTTATCTGGTTGCTCATAATTAACCTAAACCTTTTTCGAGGCCATTCTGACTTGAATACACTATGGCATGTCTTCAGTGAAGTTAACTGTTTTTCTGTGATGCAAGTTTAATTACTCTCTAGTGGTTTTCTCCCCAAGATGTACAAGAACAATCACAAAGAAAAACAAATTTATGCACAAAGGAAGTACAAAATTGGTATTATTTTTCAAAAACCATATAAATAGTATTTCAATTAAAGTTTTTGGGGTATAAATGTTAAGTATTTCAATTAAAGTTGTATAGTGTCGGTTTTGGTTGGTAGATTCTTGAGGATAATGAATATATATCTACTCGGATTCAATGACTCTTATACTCCCGTTGAAATACTCCCGTTCGATATATATCTACTCGGATTCGATAAGAGCAGGTCCAACGGGAGTTTTATAACGGGGTTCTAAAAACAAAAAAAATTATTAAAATAACAATAAAGCAGCAGAAAAAGGTAAGATACAATTCTGAAAACAAAACATTTCAGAAACTCTCCTAATACTCCTTTGCCATTTGTCAGTTCTTGAATGGTTTGTTTTTCTAAAAAAAATAATTCAACTAAAACATTATGTGTGGTTAAATTATTATTATTTTTATGATTAGAAACTGTCTTCGAAATATAGTTATTATTCGTTGAGTGTGCTCTAAGTCACTAACCGAACATTTAACCTATTCATTGTAGTGTTTAGAATATCATCAACAAATAAAGGAAACAAAATATAAATTAATATAATTGTAAATAAATATAGATTATGAAAAATAATTAAATATTATTTATAAAGAATTATATATTGTTAATGCTATTATATTTTTTCTATGAAATGAAAATTTTAAATTCGTCAAATAGAGCTAAATATATTATATATATATATATATTACTAATATACCAGATAAAATTATAAAACTGAAGAGCCCTAATATATATATTACCAATATACCAAATGTCTTACTTTAGACCATGTTTATCGGGGTGGATTTAGGAGTTTCTTAGAGGGAAAATCCACAAAACACACAAAAATCGGTGATAGAAGTCACCAAACAATAGTTTGACTTTACTTGGGTTCTTGTACTGTTCGCGAATTTTACTGACACGTGGCGGTCCGCGATTGGTTCGTTTTTAATTTTTTTTAATAAGACAAAAAGAAAAAAAAAACATTTAAGAAACCCAAAACCCAAATCACTGATAATCATGCTCTTACCCATTGGGCACAGTCAGAACCTATTCATAGACTGTTAAACCTAGAGAAAATAAAGAAAAAAAAACAATTAAGACCTTGATATATAAAAAACAGTTAAGACCTTAAAACAGTAAAATTAGGTCTTCTTTAGTGACTACCCGAAGTCCATAGTTCGTCTTTCCCATAAAAAAAGATTCAAACTTTTTTTTTGACAAACAAAAAAAGATTCAAACTTTCCACACTCATCTTGAAATTCACGATACCCATGACACATCTTTTTCTTTTGGTGAATTTGGTACAAGCGTGCAGTCAGCTATAAATTCCACAGTAATAAAAAGCCGTTTTAACTTGTCAATTAGTCATAACATGACAACATTTTGTCTACATCCATTAAAAAGATGCAAACGTACGTTTTCTTCAGAAATTCTCCAACACTTACGACAAGTGTTATGCCATGCGGCAGATAAAACGAATTAAACTGGAAAAGTTCAGCTAATTTTAGTTCTCAAAACAAGATTCAGCTATTTGGTTACAAGTCTCAACTCTCAGTCATATATATATATATTGATATCATCTTGGAACCCAAAGACCAAAATCATCTTGTCTAGCTTAGCTTAAGTCATCATGTTGTCATTCAAGCTTCTTTCTCTGTACCTCTTATAACCTGTCACTCAGCTTGGGATTCAAACTCTGGTCTCTGCACTCCTTACCTTTGTAAGCAAACGCCTCAACCGTCTTCCTCTACAGGCTACTCTCTATGCATTAATCCTCCTCCACCGCCTTCAACATCTTCACCGCCTCCACCGTCACGTTCTCACTGCCCTTCTGTTCCTCCAACAGGCTGTTGTAACCAACCGCCAGCTTCTACGTATTATTCTCCTCCGTATCCTTACTTTTTCGCTCCTCCTCATCCTTGCGGTACTCTCGGAGGAGAAAACGGTGGCGGCCAAGGAGGAGGAGGAGCTGGAGGCGGCGAAACTGGAGCAGCGGTGGCTTACTATTCTTCTTCTTCCGTGCCGGTTTTTGTTTTGATACTTAATTTTGTTATCTTGTATTATTTATTTTTGTCTCTTTTTTTGGTTGCCGCGACATTTTTGATAAGAAAAAAAATTAGATATATAATACTTAGTTTTATTCGTTTCATATATTTTTTTAGTGTTTTGTATTGCATGTGTTACTCCATACCATTTAAATCAATAACGCAAATGAATGACATATTATTTCATATATTTTCCCGAAGGTTTGATTTCTATTGCATGTGTTACTCCAATAATCTATTTAAAATCAGGGGCGAAGCTAGATTTTTTCTTAACTGGGTGCACAATAACTGATAAAAATAGCGTAGGAGTATCTAACATAGATTATTAGGAAGTTATGGGTGCAAACTTACGGCATATGCTTCGGAGACTTTTAACAGTTTCCTAAGAGGGGACCACAAAAACATAAAAATCGGTAACCAAAAAAGCTAGTTAAGGATCGATGTTTGAGTGATTCTTGTACTGTTTTGCGGGCCCCACGATATGTGGCGGCCCGCGATTGGTTCCGGTTTTTTTCTTTTTCTTTTTATAAATCAGATAAGACAGCAAAAAAAAAAAAAAAAATTAGAAACCCATTTTAGATTTCACCCGATAATCATGGTCTTAATCTTAACCAAATAGCCACTTCCTTCTTATAAGTCATATGTAAAAAATCAAATATCTAAAATATACTGGGTGCTCTTGCACCCATAGTGCAAAGTGGCTTCGCCACTGTTTAAAATCAATAACTCAAATTATTTCATATTTTTTTTAGTGAATGTTTTTTTTTATTGCTTGTGTTACTCCATACTATTTAAAATCAATAACTCAAATGAATAATAAATTATTTGATGTGTTATACCATAATATTTAAAATCAATAACTCAAATGAATAATAGTGAGTGTTCGTTTTCTATTGTTTGTGTTCTAGAAAAAGGTTTTCAATATTTAATACTCCCCATGTTCCCGAAAATAAGATTTTTTAGAATATGCACGCTTATTAAGAATTTAATAAATGTTTATAATTTAATTTATTTTTTACTTTATTATACACTTTCCGATAACTTTTCACCAATGAAATTTAATCAATTCAAATATTCTCAATTAATGTTTCTCAAAAGTATAAAAAGTACTTTAAGAATATATAAAATATATCTTTAGGGAACAAGCAAAAAATCTAAAAAATCTTACTTTCGAGAACAGAGAGAGTATCTATCTTACTAAAATAGAAACACTATATGGAATTAATATTTATTTGACTTGTTATTTAAAAAATATGATGTTGATTTGTTTTTGAATTTTTTGAGTTTCTTTAAAGATAATAATCTCAAATCTACTTCTAATCAATTTACTTATAATAATTTTAATATTTAATATTTTGAAATAAAATATATTTTTCTATTGTAACAAAGTCTTAATTTATTTTTAAATAATTAAAGAAATTCGAGATTATTATTAAATCTATTAAAATGAATATGATATCCTATTTTTTAGAAAAATACTATCAAAAGATATAATAATTACATAATCGTATGCATAGCAAAATATCATTTTTCATTCAAAAATCATTTTGTTAAGTTCAAATAAATAAATATTGTAATACGCTAACAAATGAACATATTTTCTTTTATATACTTCAATAATTTTAGGTTCAATAAAGCTAAAAATGGTTATTGCCAAAACAACTTAAGTCCAAACTGATCTACATATATACACCAAAAAATAAAATATTACACTAAAAATTGTATAGAATAGGGAAAGCATGGTCACAATTCATAAACTTGCAAGCCCATAAGCTTAAATTTGTTATAAATATTAAAAATAATATAAAAAATTTCCAATAAAAATATTAAATAAATACTCAATGGCACAATATTTGAATCACATTCCAAGTCCCATATAAATAAGCGATCTTCGTTTTCCCTTTAGTTCTAAACGCAGAGCTCACTGTCTGAAAAAACACTCAGTTTCCACTCATCACATTCTCTCAACAACGGCCAAGAAGATGAGACAAGTAATCACCTCCTACATTCTCCCTATCCTCCTCCTCCTCGCCGTCCAAACTCACTCGCACAACGTCACGCTCCTCTTAGCAAACCACCCAATTCTTTATCCTCCTTCAACCACTTCCTAACCCAAACTCACCTCGCCGAAGAAATCAACCAGAGAAACACCATAACCGTCTGCGCCGTAGACAACGGCGCCATGTACGACTTAACCTCAAAAGGCTACACAATCTCCACTCTCAAAAACATCCTCTCCCTCCACGTCCTCCTCGATTACTTCGACGCCCAAAAACTCCACAAGCTCCCTGACGGCTCAGCTCTCACTACAACTCTCTTCCAAGCCACCGGTGCTGCTCCGGAAAACACCGGGTTCGTCAAGATAACGAATATGAGAGGCGGCAATGTCAGGTTTGACAGCGGAGATATATCTTCCTCCTACGTCAAGTCCATCGAAGCAGTTCCTTACGATATCTCCATTATCCAGATAAGCAGTCTCTTACTGTTGGATACTGCGTCGGCTCCTACTCCAGCTCCTACCGAGAAGAGTTTCACCGAAATAATGTCGGCTCATGGATGAAGCTTGCGCGGTTAGGATCGTAGGAGGAGCTAAGGCTGGTTTGGCGATGATCTTGCTCCGCTCGTTTGCTTTCTTTTGGCTTCTATAGTTCACTTCTTGCTGTTTTCTCTTACTCGCTTTTGATTTGAATAATTGATGTTTTACTTTTAACATTTGTCTTTTAAAGTTGATGTTGTCAAGTGTGTTTAATGCCTTTTACTATAAAAATAAAACATAAGCTAAGATATTAAAATGTGAGTTGTTAAAACTTTACAACATCAACCTTTCAAATACAGGGGGAGTATTTGTTTTCGTACAATCTTGAATGTGGCTTTGAAGGAATTTTCTGTCTAGATCCATTTTTAAAATCATTACTTCTCCTATTACAGAGGTTTTCTTATTTAATGATTGGGCGTCAAAATAATTAGTCGGCATTTTTTTTTGTTCTTCAGTGTTCTTGTTCACGTGTTGTTTAGTTGATATGATGTAATGAATAGTGTTGAGATTGAGCACTAGTTTCTAGTATATAGTTACCTCAGTGGCATACCATCCTAACATATATCTTGATCAATACCTTGGGTCAACCAGTTCCTCCCATCGATTAATCATAGCTTTTCAAGGAACAATTTTTTTTTTTGTCGATTTTTCAAGGAACAAATAAAATGTTCTTTTTACAATATTTTTTAAACAAATTACAACTCGAACTATGATTCTAATTAATCACTGACAGAGAAGAAGATTGTGAACTTGTGAAACAGTCTTAATATTTATCACTATTGGAGTAACGAGTTTCAGATGGCTTAATTAATGAAGAATGATACGCTTTCCACGTGGCATTTTTTTCGTTGCCCTGACATTTGGATAAAAGAAAAAATTTAGATACATAATACATTTTTATTCGTTTGTTACACCAAATTATTTAAAATCAATAACTCAAACGAATAATAAATTATTTCATAATATTTTTTAGTGAAGATTTATTTTATATTGCATGTGTTACTCCATGCTACTATTTAAAAGCAATATGTCAAATGAATAATAGATTATTTCGTTGTAGTGAAAGGTTTGTTTTCTATTGCATGCGTTACTCGATAATACTTAAAATCAATAAGTCAAATGAATAAAAAATGATTTCATATATATTAAGGATAATAATATGATTTAATATATATTAAGGTTTCATTTTTATTGTATGTATGTACTAGATGTTTTCAATAATTTAATATATATCATATTAAAACAAAATATTATATACGTTCAAAAAAAAATTATATGGAATTAACTTTTATCTGGAATGTTATTTACAAAATATAACATAAGAGTTTTAACAAAATATTTTCTAAAATAATTAATTAAATTTTATTATTAAAATTAATTATTTACAGATAATGTCTCCTAATATATTTATATTTTAATAATAAAACATTTGTATTGTAACAAAATATTTTATAAAATAAGTAATAAAATTTGATTTAAAAAAAATATATTTAAATTAATTATATTTGACCAATAAATGAATCCAATGCAATGAATATATTTTATTTTTAAAACTTAATAATTGTAACTATAATAAAGCTTAAATGTTTATTTTAAGACCAAACTGATATACAAACTAAAATTAAAATAGAATTTTGTTCAGAAAACTAAAGTTTTGTAAAGAATAGTACTGAAAGCATGGTGACAATTCATAAACTTGCAATCCCACAAGCTTAAATTCGTCAATATAGGCGTCGAGGTCGGGTTCGGTAGCGAAGACAACGGAGGTCTAATTGATTCCTCCTTCGTCACGTCCCTCGAAGTAGTTCCTAACAAGATATCCATTATCCAGATAAGCAGTATCTAACTGTCGGGATAATGTCGGCTCATGGATGAAGCTTGTGCGGTTAGGATCGTGAAAATCTGGTTTGGTGATGACCTTGCTCTGCTTGTTTGCTTTCTTTCGGTTCTATAGTTCACTTTCTCTTACTCACTTTGTATTTGAATAATTGATGTTTTACTATTAATTTAATTTTATTGTATTTAAAAAGTTGATGTTGTAAAGTGTGCTGTGCTTAATGCATTTTGTTATTAAAAGCTAAGATATTAAAAATCTGAGTTGTTCAAACTTTACAACATCATCAACCTTTCAAATATAGAGGGAGTATTTGTTTTCGTACAATCTTTGTTTGTGGGTTTGAGGGGAAGTAACTGGTGTTTATTACTGAGGTTTTCTTATTTAATGTTTGGCGTCAAATTAATTAGTCGGCAATTTTTTTGTTCTTCTTGGTGTTCTTGTTCACGTGTTTGTTTAGTTGATACTGATGTGATGAATGGTGTTGAGATTGAGCATTGGTTTCTAGCTAGTATATTATTCTATAGTTGCTTCAGTATTTGCCGTAGATATCCAAACTTCTATAATGGCATATAGTTAGAAGCATTGAAATACAATTGTATGTTTGTATGTTTGCAACCAGAGCAAGCTCTTGGGGTTGGACCTCAAGTTGCTGAGCAAGAAGCTGTCTCTAATGTTGAGACAATTGCCTTGGGAGGTTGGCGGTTTGGAAACGCAGACGCTAACGCATAAGATGCGTTTAAAAGAAACAAGACAGAAAATGTTAAATAAAATGCCTTCTCTCAAATAAATAAAAAAAGACAGAAAATGTTACTTCCCTCCAAAAAAACTACGAGCCGTTTTGAAAGGTGTTTAACATGTCGTGTAGTTTTAGTTCCAGACAACCCACTGTTTTTACTAAAATTTTACAAACAACGTGGAGTGTATGTAGTTACATTATCCTTTCATCGTGGTGTGTGAGCGAGCAAAGCTCTCTTCCGTTCAGTCTGAAGTGGAAAAGCAGAGCAATGGCAATATCTCATCTTCTTTCTCCATTACCATCTCTCACCTTCTTCCAAACCAAAAACCTAACCCTAACCGGTCGTTTTTCTTCTTCTCTCCCTCTAAACTCTAATCCCCACTTCCCAAAACCAAGTCCTGCAAGGGAAAGAGCAGCCTCCACACTCGTCCTCCGATCCAAGGGAGACGACTCCGTGGACGCATCCGATCGTCTCATCTCAGCCGTCTGTTACTTCTACCCGTTCTTCGATGGCATCCAGTACGGTAAATTCATCATCACGCAATACCAACCATTCCAGATTCTCATCCAACCCCTGTTTCCGGCCATCAAGGCCTTCAAGAGCTTCCCTTTCAATGGCTTCCTCATCTTCATCACTCTCTACTTCGTCGTCGTCAGGAACCAGAACTTCAGCAGGTACGTTAGGTTCAACACGATGCAGGCCATTGTGCTCGACGTGCTGTTGATCTTCCCGGATTTGCTTGAGAGGAGCTTCAATCCCACAGATGGGTTTGGTTTGGATGTGGTTATGAGTTTGGACAGCACGGTGTTCCTCTTCTTGCTTGTCTCCTTGATCTATGGTTTCTCTGCTTGCTTGTTTGGTCTGGTCCCTAGGTTGCCCATTGTTGCTGATGCAGCTGATAGGCAAGTACTTTGAACCAATAACTTGTATGTATCGGATCTGATCAATTGAAACACAATGTAACTTTTTGATGATCAATGAAATGTTTCTTTGCAAGACCTTGTCTCTTCCATGGAACTAGAAACGATATAATATAACAATTTTGATTTGATTTATTTATCCTCATCACATATCTGAAAAAGCAATATGGTGAGGAAAGATCAATTCTGTAACAAAAGAAAAATACACAAGCCAATGGCTACTGCTGTTTTACACATCTGCACTCATCTGCCTAACGAAAGGGACAAAGTTGTTCCAGTTCTCCACCCTAAAGATCTTCTCATTCATTCTGAAAAATGTAAACGATCTTACAGTTTCCCCATTCGGCGGCTGCATACAGTTCTCTCGTATTTGCCTTAGTCCCATCTGTTGCACAATGCATCATAAATAAACGGTTAGTAACCACCACTTTTTGACCTCATCGTCTCGGATTATAGATTGTACAAATCTCTCACCACATCATATCTTTCGCTTGTGTTTCTACCAGTCACTTGTATTGTCCTCTTCTTTGAAACATCGTGTATCTAGCAGAAAAAGAGACAATGTTGGTTTGTTCACGTTCTCAACGCATGCTTTGATTGTAGCAACGCAGCAAGAAAAGAGAGACTAGACCATTTTCATGAGTGTCAATGACAGTAAGCAGTGTGCTGACACCTACCGGTCTAAATACAAGAAACTCTTCATATGAGCAGAGTTGAATTCTAGATGAAACATTAGGAAATGAAAGTACCTGTCTAAGCAATCCTTCAGGGCTGCAAAGATACTTCTCAGGCGTTTCACTGTCCGCCATATCCAAGCACCTGGAAAAAAATATGAGAGACGCATCTCCTTAATAACACTAAACTCATGCAGCTTCTATGAAATAAAGAGAACTTCAGAAGAAGGGTCTTACGGGATATGCAGTGCGGCACCATGGCGGGACAAGACAGAAGCGAGAGGATCATAGCCATCCCTGAATGCGGTATTGTAATAACCTGCAGTTAGTTCAGCAGGGTGTGAAGATGTCTTATACCACCAATAGATTCCACCAATTTTTGCAACCAACATTACAGAGCTTTTCTCCTCTTCCTGACGTCTCCGCAAAACATCGGCAGCCTTTGCAAGAATAGCATCGGCATGACAAATCAACTTCCCACTGTACCATTCCTACAACGTAAAGCAGTTCACTGTGTCATTTATAATCTAACCTACTAGTCCCTTGTGATGAACACTACTCAGGATCATAATATTGCGGATACGCGAGAACATACTAGAAAGAAACGACCATAGTCAGAGAGAAAACTGTCATGGCCCTCCTCAAAGAAAGGAACCCCAGATGGAAAGCTATTATAGCAGCCTGCATTTGGAAGGTCTCTGCTTCCCCATTGAGGTTTGCCTTCTTGAGAAGCCACAGCCATTAAGTCTTCCATCCTAAACCAAGCAATATAGCTCACAATCTGTAAATGTGATTCCAAGGACAGTAAAGACTTTAAATCAAGAACTACTCACATGTATTTGTCATGGCATTGGAATTCACCGATACCAGGGAATGTCCATCTCCCATCTCCCAAAGGATGTGCCGGATATCTGAAAGAGATAAGGAACTTCAGTTGTAGCGATTATGGCTTTGTGATCGGTAATCTACAGAAAATCACAAGTACCTAAGCTCCCCCGAAGGACCAAGACCGATGCTTATTTCTTCAATCAAGTTTCCAAAATATGGTTCAAAGTTTTTAGAAAAGCTGAGCATAAAATCTTCATAGCATTGGACAGCAGTGCGACCACCAAACAAAGGGAGTTGATCGACTCCAAGTGTCAAATAGTCATTATTGGAGAATCCGTTCTTGTCTCGATAGTATATATCCTTATTGACGTCTCCAATCTGGAAACAATTGTACCATAAATCAGCTGAGTGAAGCTAATTACTGGAGAAACAGATAGACCTATAAGTTCCTACCAAAAACATTACTCCCAAAGCAATAAAATCAAGCAAGCATCCCAGATTATGTACCATAAATCTAAATTTCTCCAAGGTTTTGGCAGGAAAAAAAAAGGCTATCAGATTTGTCACCTTTTCAAAAACCTATCAAGGTAAGCAATATCCAAATTACCAAAGACTTTGCTATGTCTACAACGTACAAATAGCTAAATACCTAGCAATACAAACCTCTCGGATCCAGAGTGGAAGACTGACGCCTCCTTTTCCACGAAACAAGTGCATGTTTGAATGAAAACAAAGAGCAACGTGCAACTTCAACCCTGCCTCAGAAATCAACCTGAAGAGCTCATCGTAGAGCGACCATTTAAACTCAAGAGGACAGAAACGCTCCACAATCCCCCACCAAACCTCAACCGCGACTCCATGAACACCAGCTAACTTGAGTGCCTTTAGAGAAACAGTCAAAGCCTTGAGCCTGGAAACGATAACAGATATAAACTTCATCATTATCTGAATGCAAAAAAAAAAAAAAAAACAATTAAGAAGCCACAGTAGTCTTGTTTATATAGTCTACATTTTTGAGAAAGATTAACCTTTTAATGATAGGGCAACCAGAAGAATCGATTCCAAACGTGTCAATAGGCATCATCACGTAAACAGGGACTTTCTTGTGCCTTGATGATACCAACACAAATGATCTTGATTTCTCCCGAGCATCCATACTTCAATCAACAAATCGATTAGTCAAATTCACCTAAAATTCAATCTTCGGGAAACGAATTATCCCCAAATTGATTCTTAGTAGCAGCGAGCGAGAAAGTATAATACCTAAAGATTGGGCTATTCGCAGCGACGGAGCTCCATTTCGTGATTAAACGACCGCGTTTGAAAGAAGGAACGATAGATACGTTTCGGAAGAAGTTTCGATTCCGCCTCGTTCTCTGCTGCTCGAGGAAGCAAGATTTCAGAGAGAATCCTCCGGGGTGGAAGAAGTTGCCGCCGGGAACTCCGCGACAGCCACATCTGATTCCCCCAATCTCCGCCATTTTCGTGTTTCTCTTCTCCTTCGTCGGAGATTTTTTTTCTGATGCGGAGGAAAAGAGACGGAGATGGAGTTCCTGAAACGCAACATTTATTTATTTTACCTTTTCTTTTTAACGACGCTGATTTTATTTTTACTTTTCCTTTTTTTCTAATTGAACTTTAAAACATAATTTACCTTTAGCCCTCTTCTTTTTCTTTACTAGTTTCTTTCATACATATGTTTCGAAGCTTCTATAATTGACCCCTTTATTTTACCTTCGCTTTATACTCCTCTATAGTTGTTGATTGTATGAAACTACCTTAAGTGAAATAACATTTTACTTGGTACAAATTTTCGTTTAATTGATGATTGAAATAACATAATTAGATTTTAAACTCGTGAAAATGAATGTTTTATATCCAATATGTATAACATAACATGAAACTAAACTAAATGGTCTGAAGCCTATTATGCATTTTATAAATAATAAATATATTCGAGGACTTGAATAGCATTTACTATAACTACCTTTTAACAGAATTTTTTGTTGAACGAATATATTGAATGTAGATATTTGCTGACGTGGAACCATCTCGTCCCGTAGTGGATAAGCATGCAAATTATCCATTCAAAACAGATCCCATGCTACTCGCCGTCTCGCTCCCATCACCAGCTCCGCTTGCCAACTTTAGACTGTTACGGAGTGTTTTGGAACAATAAGTAATCAGTGCTTTTTAATACAATAAAATGTGTCACGTATAGTAATTATGTAAACCTATTATCCCCCGGTCTGGGCGTTCGGGTACCCGTTGGCATTCGGGTTGGATTTTTCGGATTTTGGTTTTTTTATAATACTTCATAGATCCAATTCTAGCAAATTTGCAAGTACAGGTCGGGTTCGGATATAACACATCAGGTTCATGTCGTTTTATATGACATCATAGAACTCATAAAGTAATCATATATCATTCGGATTCGGTTATATTGGATCGGTTCCGATATACCCGAAATAAAATCTAAAATCTAAAGGTAAAACATAAGAAATATATAATTAAGTACTTAAGGTAGTTATTTATATTTTAAATACTTATTGTAACATAATATATCAAAATAAATGTGAAATTGAATATTGGAGTATATATTCATGTTTCATATAATTATATGGGCAATTTTCCTAAATAGATCATTTTCAAGTTTTAGTCACAAAAATAGACCACAAGAAAAAAAATGACGAAAATGTTTAATTTAATAGGTAAAAGGACCCTAATACCCTAGATATATATAAAAATTAAAAATAATAAAATAATAAAAGAAAAATGATGACAAAAAATAATTAAAAAATAAAATAAAAATAAAAATTGTTTTTATAGTTTTAGATTATATGTTTTCAAATTCGAACTTTTTTATAAATTTTTTTTTTGTAATTTGTTTTTTCAAATTTTATTTTTTCAAATTTTTTTTTGTAATTCGAAAATACTTTTTGAAACTATTTTAAAATTTTTTTTTCAAATTTTAATATTTATTTTTTATTTTATAAAATTTTAAACCCCAATCCCAAATCTCCACCCCTTAATTCTAAACTCTAATGTTTGGATTAGTTAACCCTAGGGGTATAAATGTATATTTACCTCTTTAATGAAACATTTTGGTCATTTTGATCCTTAGAGTCTATATTTGTGACCAAATTTTTTTTAGTGATATCCTAGGGTATTTTTCTAATTATATTATATATAATTTTTGGACATTCGGATCGGTTTCTTCGGATATTTTTTTTTTGGATTTTTAGGTTTTTTTTTGTTTTTCGGGTTACTCGTTCGTGTTCGGTTAATAACACTTCGGGTTCGGATTTGTTTTGTACCACCTTACAAGACCCATTCAGATATTTTTTACATTTCAGACCGGATACGGATCGGGTTTTCCGGTTCGGGTTCAGTTCGGATTTCGGGTTACGAAGCCCCCCCCCCTTTTTTTTGAGAACTACCTACTATTATTTCCGTATTCATATTTTCATATCAATTTAAATCATGGATCCACGATATGTCACGTTTTTTTCTGGTGCAAACTATATGTCACGTTTCAGTCTCGTAGTCATCAAATTGCAAAACTCTACTTCGATATATTCGAATATAATGAAGATGACAAGATTTTCGGTTAAAAAATTACCACGCGTGGTCGAATCTCGCTGTTGGAGAAGGGATCAATAAACCTCTAAAGACTAGAAACTACGATTGACGAAGATAAAGCTTGAAATCATAACTTTTTTTTTGAAATCATAACTTTCACTCCATATAAAAAGATTGATTAAACCTAGCAACATCACACTTAGGTACGAGACAAATGAATGAGATAGACATGTAAAAGAAAAAAAATCATTTTGAGAGGAACGTAAGAGTGAAAGTGGACTGCGTTCCGATTGATGAATGCATACGAGTTACCGTTGAAATCTCCACAAGTGTCACAATATGGATCGTTGGTACCAATCATACATCGCTCACTACCAATCATACATCGCTCACTACCGGCCAATTTGACTCCGAATAGTACTCATTCATGTCGAAAGCAAGAAACCAGTAATTGAAGCAAAATCGACGGCCTGGTGGTGATTATTATTTATGATATTTATTTTGTGGTATCTAATGAAGTGTTTGTAGTTTCTCATTTTAGACTCTTTCTTGTTTTTATCCTATTTCTTATATTTTTAATTGCTAAATATTTCCATGAAAAACTGGCAATGAACATGCTCTTGTGGACTTTAAATGTTGCTTCTGCTTTTTTGGCCCTTTCTGATTATAGCCTTTTCATAGGTATTGAGATTTTCATATTGTTACATAATTATATTATTCAATGTTTAGGAAAATAAGAATCATGTAAGAAGATAACGAAGATTATTATTTTTTTTTTGACAGAACAATGATTTAGCCAATGTAAGCAAAAACAGAAAAGGAAATGGACTTCAGAAATGGAAACTTTGGGGAAATCAATTGATTCAATCACAAACGAATCTTTTTATCATGATCATGGCACTGCTAATTATATGGGGTTTCCTTGATTTAGTGGCTTAATATGATCATTTAGTCATTAAACTCAACTTCATCATTAATACTTGCTTGGAAAGAAGTAAAATATCTGCATGGTTTCCATATTAGAGTAGGAGATAATATTTGAGAGTATATTTTCTTGCGTGTGCGATATATATAAACACAAAAAGAGGAACTCCATTGTTAAATCAAGAAAGAAACTTCAGAAACTAAGAGCTATCAACGTTCCACAAGGTATTTTTACCTTCTTTACTTTATATGAATATATCTGTTATTTTCCATTATTGATTTCCATTTCATTATATATATGGCGTAGTTGGATTTGGAATTATGTACAGACAGGATTTTAGGGTTTTGATTATGTATGATGATGTTACATTGTTAGGACTACAAATCTCATTGATCTAGCTCCACCATTGTCTCTATTTAAGAAACATATAATTCACTTTGTGTTTGAAGATGATGATGATGATTAGTTCATTACGGATACTAAAGAAACTCCCTTCTATCTATCAAAACCTAGTGTTGATGGGAGTCTTGATATGTTACATGCCTCGTAATCAAAATAAATATTGTGTATAGAACCACAATGAAATGTTTAGTTGCAAGTTTTATATTTTTGTTTCGTTTACGTACTTTCTCTTTCAGTATTTGAATGGGTCGAAAAATGGTGAAGATGGCAAGGATAATGAACGAGAAGACGAGGATAACGACTTACAGGAAGAGGAAAGAATGTTTATTCAAGAAAGCCAATGAGTTCTCA